>NW_022205035.1:0-51573 GCF_008831285.2 Nymphaea colorata
CCCAACCCCAACCCCAACCCCAACCCCAACCCCAACCCCAACCCCAACCCCAACCCCAACCCCAACCCCTGTATTTTGAAGTCAAATATCGAACATTATAATTGATATCTTGGACTATAGATTGTTGAAGACTTTTTTCCAGCAATTATTTATTTCTACATCTTGAAGGCAATTGCTATTTCTAGCAAATTTATTGCCAAGCTTTAGCAGTGTTTTGCTTAAAAGATACTGTAATAAATCTTCTAATATTGGAGGCTAATAATGATATATAAAGTTCTCTTCTTATAATTTTATGAAGAGTAATAATACGATTCGGTAAAGTAATATCAGGACGAGGCGCACAGGCAGCAGCGACGATGTTTCGCTGTAGGCCGTCAAGGAGAGGATGGCGGCCTGCCTCAGGAACCGAAACGTGGACCCCGCTCTCTTGGAGGAGCTCCACAGTATGGCCAACCTCGATTTCCTCATCGAAAAATTCTCGCAAATTTCGGCGGCCTCGCAGTCCTCGCTTCTTCCCAGCACTCCCTCGGCCACGCAGAAGCAGATGCTGTTCTACCGCGAAAGGATAGCGAACCTGGAGAAAAGGGTGAGGGACCTGAAAGCTTAAAATTTGGCCCAAATGAAGCAAATCTCCAACAAGGAGAGTGAAGCCAACGATAGGGACGCCGAAGTATTCGAACTGAAGCAGGCGATCGAGTAAAAGGAGAAGAGCTTCATTCGGGCCGCAAGGTCTGGAGAAGCAAAGACACTGCAGCTCTATCATATACACCTGTGGAGAACGAGAGAAAGAATGGATAGATTTAGGTAAAGGTTGGCATCGCTAAACTTTCACATCAAAACCTGAAAGAGCGGAGACCGATATAGTATATCTAATAAAGATAAGGGGGAACAAAGGAAGGCAAATTGGCAAGGGGATTAAAGAGAGAAGGGTCTGAAGGCATACATAATATAATAACTGGCTGGATAGATGGAGGAAAGGCGTGGTTTATGATAGCTTTAATATCAATCGATGATTCGATATGTGGATGATCATTTGGAGGCATGTTCTTTGCTAGAATTATAGTGCTGGATCTTAAGGTCGTAGTCCCTGTCCACGATCTCGATGTCCAGGTACTCATTTTTGTCGTTGTCATAATGCTGCTGGACGTTGATAAGGAACGTTATCAGCTTGTACCTGGCCGGAATGTCAAAGGAGAAGCTCCACTTGGTCTGATTGGCAACAAATCCCTCAACACGACGGTAGTAGTATTGAGAATGCTACTAGCCCTGCCGAACTCCGAATACTCGTGGGAATTAGAAACTATATAGTGAAAAATGTACATCGTACCATCCAGAGCCTGCTTTTTTTTCGTGACAATATTTTCCAACTTATTGGTCTGAAGTGAGTAGCTGTGAAGAGCAAGAGCAATGCTGCGGCTTTAGGCTTCCTTTCCGTTGAACTTCACAATGAAGTCGACACTGATGGCTCCCTATATGATCTGTAGGCGATTGAAGACCGGCTAAGGGGTTGACAAGGTGAATAAGTCGTTCAGCCTTAGTCTTTAGATAGGTTCAACCTTTTTATCTTTCAGTTTGAAGAAGGTCTTCTGGGTGAGTCCCCTTTAAACTTCACAGAAAAGTCCCTCATTCAGTTCTGCCAGCTTTTATGAGCCAAGGATATATACCTCCTTCTCATGCCTGCAATTTGGGCATAGTCTTGAGAACAGGCCTTTCGTAAGAAGAGGAACTACTGATATCACGAGTCCGTTCTTCAAGGCTTCTTCATACTACCTTGACAGTTTGAGATATTTCTATCCTTTCTCAGTTAAATTGAGCTGTATTGGAGCGATGGTGCTCTAAATAGATGAAGAGTAGGTGGCATACACTCCCAGATGCAATCTGATTTCTTTCATAAGATCCTCACTTAAACCAGCCTGGTTGTTTTGTTTGGTGCTAAATGGCAGTGGGACCCATGACCTCTTAAAGCTTGTCATATTATGGTTCCATTTTTGGTCCAAGTCAGTAGAGATAGCCTAGATATATGAGGGGACAACCACTATATCATCTTTCATCAATCTTGTAACCGGATTGCCCTGCGTATCATAGTCATAGATTTAGTAGTTGCTGTCGAAGTTGTATTTGCTGAAGTTTTTGAAATAAGAGAATCTTTGAGCATGGTTTGGCAAGAATTCCTTGTTGTAGAAGTCAGTGAGTTAATCTGAACGCCTGATTCCGAGCTTGTCGTCATTGATGATATAGTTTCTGGCTTTGAAAGCTGCTTGGTAATCTTATTTGTTGAACTATGGCCAATTCTATGGGCTGTTGTTTTTTTCTAGCATCTTTGTTGGGTTGGCCCATTAAAAGATATAGTACTCTCCATATCTGATCTTTTCAGCATCAGGATCTGTAACCTGGTCCAGTATAGACTGAGGCTTTAATCTGTCTAGGTAGCTTTGGGAGTTTTCATACTCCTCCTTATTCTTGACGGGGTCTGTCCTGATCATCCTAATTTTCACCTAAAGTTGATAGTCGATCCAGCTGTGGTAGAGGAAGAAGATAGGATTGGTGACAGCAAATGCTGTATCACTAATAAAGAGTTTCAGCATGTCATGCATAGTGTCATGTGAATTTTCCATGCTGTTCTCCTGATTTAATTGTTTGCTGACATAGTCATTGAGGAATTTGTTGGATTCTTTGTAAAGGGCATAGGCAAATTGGTAATGAGGGAGTGATTTGTTGTAATCTTAGACTTTGGATTGTTCTTAACTCAGGTTTCTGTTCTGTTTATTTGAGCCTTTAACTTCCTTGAGTATATTTGCTATCTGTTATTTTGATACCCAGTGCAAATTTTTTCCTTGCTTCCGAAGAGAGTGTTTATCTCATCTTGGTCGAGAGTGCAAACGCCGATGGTGCCTTTTGTTTCGTTCAGCTTTTTGTGGTTGTTGTATTTATTGATCTTTGTAGCTCTGGAAAAGATTGTAGAAGAATTGTGCCCGTTTAAACCATTGACTCTAAAGAATTCCTCCGGATTTGACCTGGGAGTCAATTCTCCGTATACAATCTTATGTTCTTCATCACTGTACTTTGCTTACTCTGAGGAGAAGTATCCCATAGTCTAAAAACCGGCTGGGAGTGGATTATTACCAAACCATCTGTTGACAAAGTTGAAACTCCAAGTGTAGTGAGAGTTGACTGCGTAGTAAAGTTGATCCATGGTATCAGGAGTCCTTTCGCTCAGTTCCTCAGGGATGCTGATGCTTTTCGTGTAATCTACTGGATTCCAGTAGTGGGCCTATAGCTGGGGGAGGTCGGCATCCAGAGGCAAGCCAAGGACTTTTCGGAGTTATGTTATTATCTTAGCATAATCAGCAAACACGGCATCAAATTATGCTGTGTATTTGTTGTAGAGGTCAGCTGGAGCCCTTTATTTTCCTCCGAGAAGCACTTCTTCTGCAAAGTTCAATGCAATTTAGTAGCATGTTATCAGATGCCGATGAAAGTAGGCGAAATATATGCTTCCATGCTAGCAGCATGTCTGGTGTGAGGATATAAACTCGTCATGGATGTTTTTGGGGCTCACTTCTTAGAAAATCCCCTTTTTGCCCTATGTTCTGAGCTTCACATTATATCTTCTAAGATTTCCTTATTCCTGAGGGGGGAGAACTGACAGGAACTTGAGGCAGAAGAAAAACCGCTACCTTTATGGTTTGGAGAGGGCACGAATGTCGCGCCTGATGGGGATTGAAGGCAACTCTACCTTGTACATCTAACCAAAATATCTTAATTAATGATACGGTACTTAAATTTTACTGAAGCTTTCCATTGCCATTGAACAAAATAAAGCTGGCTTTTATTCAAAAGATTAAAAATATAGACCCACCCATCCAGAGTATTGATTAGAAGCTAATGATGGTCCTTTTGAGTGAAATCAGTTATTTTATTTTTACAAAAAATCATTCGACCCATCTACATCTGGAAGATGTCAGCTTAACCTACGCGGAGGAATATAGATAAGATTCTAGAAAGATTTCCTCCCGATATTTCGTTGTTTTGAGTCTGTAAAATCAATGCTTTTTGTCCAACTGTTGCAGATATCCCATGGAAAGTTGTTGATTTCACAGCCGATAAAGTTAGCTTCTTTTGCACCGTTAGGCACGAGCAACTGTTTGGTCTTGAAATAGAGTCTAAAGGATGTGTCAATACGTATAGGGTCTTTCAGCTTAGACCGATATTATTTACTTTAATGATTCTAAGATAGTTGGCTTTTTGTGGACTGTCTTTTGGAAAAGATGCATAAAACTAGCTATATCTTTGATACTCTTGAGGAGATCTCTTGAAATTTATGAAAATATTTCCTCTGGCAAATATTTGTGCATGTGGTTGGTTCCCAAAATGAACGTCCTAAAGCAGGCTTAATAGTTGGCTATGGCCGCCCTCTTCTATTTGAGGATTTATAACTATCGCTGTTCGATTTGTCTAATCTTTTCTGGAATCTGTGTCCGATGACCTTTAGATGTTGTTGAGTCAAAAACTTTCTACACGATTAGCTGCTAACTTTATTCAGATATTCTTGAACCGCATAGTAATAGCTCTCTAGTTGAAGCAGAGTGTGAGCGATCAGTCATCCTTTATGGTGTTTTATCCATACCTGTTGATTATCAATCTTTGATCCTTTACGCGGTCATAATTTTAGAAGAGAAACACTACGCGAAAAAAGATGAAAACAAACAAAGAAGTGTCGGATAGCTATAAGAAATGTATGGTACTATTTTTAATGCTTCCATTTTGCTTATCTTTTATAAAGCAATCGCACCTCAAGTCAAAAGTTTTCGATTGTAGCACTATTAACTGCTCAATTTATTAGAAGCTACTTGCAAATACTCTCAAGGATTTATCAGCATCACTCGTCCTAAGCCTCCCTCTGCCATGCGAAGTCTCCTTCCGCAAAATTGTAACGAACTTGAAGAAAAGAAAGGGATCTAAAATCTTAAACTAGGGTCAAATGAAGCAAATCTCCAACAAGGAGAGCGAAGTCAACGATAGGGACGCCGAAGTATTCGAACTGAAGCAGGCAATCGAGTAAAAGGAGAAGAGCATCATTCGGGTCGCAAGGTCTGGAGAAGGAAAAACGCTGCAGCCCTATCATGTAAACCTGTGGAGAACGAGAGAAAGGAAGAGTAGGCTAAGGTAAAGGTTGGCATCGCTAAACTTTCACATCAAAACCTGAAAGAGCGGAGACCGATATAGTATATCTAATAAAGATAAGGGGGAATAAAGGAAGGCAGAAGGCAAGGGTGATAAAAGAGAAGGGTCTTGAGGCATACATTATATAATAACTGATTGGATGGAGGAAAAGGCGTGGTTTTATGAGAGCTTTATTATGAGATGATTCGATATGTGAATGATCATTTGGAGGCGTGTTCTTTGCTAGAATTATAGTGCTAGATCTTAAGGTCGTAATCCCTGTCCACGATCTCGATGTCCAGGTACTCATTGTTGTCGTTGTCGTAATGCTGCTGGACGTTGATGAGGAACGTTATCAGCTTGTACCTGGCCGGAATGTCGAAGGAGAAGCTCCACTTGGTCTGATTGGCAATAACTCCCTCAACGCGACGGTAGTAGTATTCAGAATGCTTATAGCCCTCCCGAACTCCCAATACTCGTGGGAATTAGAAACTACAGATAGTGGAAAACGTACGTTGCGCCATCCAGAGCCTGCTTTTTTTTCGTGACAATGTTCTCTAACTTATTAGTCTGAAGTGAGTAGCTGTGAAGAGCAAGAGAAATGCTGCGGCCTTAGGCCTCCTTTCCGTTGAACTTCACAATGAAGTCGATACTCATGGCTCCCTATATAATCTGTAGGCGGTTGAAGACTGGTTGAGGACTTGATAAGGTGAATATCTCATTTAGCTTTAGTGTTTAGATCGTCTGAACTTATTTGTCTTTTAGTTTGAAAAAGGTCTTCTGGGTGAGTCCCCTTTAAACTTCGCAGAATAGCCTCTCATCCAATTCTGCCAACTTTTACGAGCCAAGAATATACAATTCTTTCTCATCTTCGCAATTCGGGCATACCTTTGAGCCCTAGCCTTTCGTAAACAGAGAAGCTTCTGATATTACGAGTCCTTTCTTCAAGATTTCCCTGTAGCACTATTTAGATAGTTTGAGATATTTCTATCCTTTTTCAGTCAAATTGAGCTGTATTGGAACGATCGTGCTCTAAATAGATGAAGAGTAGGTGGCATATGCTCCAAAGTGCATCCTGATTTCTTTCATGAGATTTTCATTCAAACCAACTTGAGTGCTTTCTTTGCTGATAGATGGTACTGGGGCCGATGACCTCTTAAAGCTTGTCATATTATGGTTCTATATGCTATCTTAGTCAGTAAAGATAGCATTGATATATGAGGGAACGACCACTGTATTGTCTTCCATCAGTAAAGAGATCCGATCTCCATCCTTATTACGATCGCTGATTTCGTAGTTGTAATCAAACATGAACTTGTTGAAGTTTTAGAAATAAGAGTATCTTTGAGCATTTTTTGGTAAGTATTCCTTTTTGTATAACTCAGCGAGTTAATCTGAGCGCCTAATGCCCTTCTTGTCTTCATTAATGATGAAGTTTCTGGCCTTGAAAGCTACTTGGTAGTCGTTTTCAGTGAGTTTGGTATTCGGATCCCATCTTGCACCTGGTATCACCCACTCAAAGATATAGTAATCTCCTTATTTGATTGGACTAGGGCCTGAAACCTGGTTTAGTGAAGATCTTCCAGTCTTAGTCCTATCTAGGTATTTCAGAGACTCTTCATACTCCTACTTATTCTTGACGGGGTCTGTCCTGATCATCCTAATTTTCACCTACAGCTAATAGTCAATCCAGCTGTGATAGAGGAAGAAGAGGGGATGGGTAATTGATAGTTGTCCATCACTCATAAATCTTTTCAGCAAGACATGCATAGTGTCATGTGAATTCTCCATGCTGTTCTCCCGATTTAATTTTGTGCAGACATAATCATTGAGAAATTTGTTGGATTGTTTGTAAAGAGCATAGGCGAATTGATAGTGGGGAAGTAATTTGTTGTAATTTGAGGCCTTGATTTTGTCTTGATCTGACATCTTTGCTCTCTATTATTTGGATATCCACTGCAATTTTTTGGTCTTGCTTCCGAAAAGAGTGTTGATCTCATCTTGATCTAGAGTGCAGACGCTGATTGAGCTTTTTGTTTGTTGTAGCTTTTAGTAGTTCTTGTAGAGATTGATTAAGGTTGATCTGTAACTAATTCCTCTGTGAGCATTAAAGAATTACTGAGGATCCTATCTAGGATTTAATTTTCCTTATATGATCTTGTTCTATTCAACAGTATAATTGGCTTTAGTCTAGGAAAAGTAACGATCAATATTAAAGCCGGGGTAGACAGTAGTAGTACCAAGCCATCGGGTGGCGAAGTTGAAATCCCATGCGTAATGAGAGTTGACTGCGAAGCAGAGTTTATCCATGGCATCAATGTTGTCAAGAGGCTTATTCTTCAGTTCTTCAGGGATGCTAATGTCTGTTGTGTAATCTGTCGGGTTCCAGTAATGGGCTGAAAGCTGGGGGAGATTGGCTTTGGGATGCAAGCCTAGCTCACATCGCAGCAATTCTATGTTCTTTTCGTAGCTTTGAAACACAGCATCAAATTACTTTCTGTATTCCTTGTAGAGCTCTTTGGGAACTCTTTATCTTCCTCCGAGTAGCACTTCTTCTGCATAGTTCAGTGCAATTTAAAAGTAAATCATCAGATGTCGATGGTAGTATGCGAAATATATGGTGCCATGTTAACAGCACGTCTGGTGTGATGCTATCAGCTAATCGTGGATGTTCTTTGGATTGATCACTCTAGTCCCATCTAATACCCCAAATCGTCTCAGATTCTCTTTCTCCTGTGGGGGAAGAACTGATAAAAATTTAAGGCAGTAGAAAAACCGCTACCTTTATCGCCTGGAGATATATCGAATGTCGCGCCTGATGCGGGTTGGTGGAGGTGGTGGGGGTGGGGGTTGGAAATGTGTTGGCTACTCCATCAATTTAATATTTAATATAGTAGTTGGCCTTTTATTTGGTTATAAGCCACCACTGGGTGATAAAAAGCAAACTGTCTTCGGCGTTAATAAAAATAAGAAATATCCTCCACGAGCATTGATTAGAGGCTGAGGATGATCTTTTCAGCTCAAATGGCTTTTTTTATTATAAGTCACCACTGGGTGATAAAAAGCAAACTATCTTCAACGTAATTAAAAATATGAGCCAATTCATTCTGAGTATTCATCAGGGGCTGACAGTCATCTTTTTGCCTCAAATGAGTTATCTTTTTTTATACAAAATCATTCACTTTCTTTATCTTGGAAGATGCCAGTTTGATCTACACGGAAGGATTCAGATAAGTTTTTCTAAAGAGGTCCTCCTTAATCCCCATGATGATGTATCTCTAAAATGGATTCTTTTACGTGAGCTGGTGCAGTTCTTCCAAAGAATATTTTTCTATTCCGCTCTGATTCCAAGATAGTTGGCTTTTCTTGGCTGATCTTTGCAAGGCGTACTAAAATCAGGTGTATCTTTGATACTCTGGCGGCGATATTTTGAACATAGGAAGATATTTCCTTTGACTAATATCTGCGAACTCATTCTTTTTGACTGAAAACTTTCTATTCGGCCAGTTGGACTGTCTTATTGAGGTAGCTTTGAACTGGGGAGTACTCGCTCTCTAGCTATAGTAGAGTGCGAACCAATGAAGCCTCTTTTATGGGGCATTATCGGTCCTGTTGATTATCTATCTGTCACATCCTCCCTCGCACGGCCATTTATTTCGGAGGAGGAGTGGTAGGCAAAAGCAGTAGCCGCTGTCTTCTCTTCTTGATCTTCGTGGCTTTGTTTATAACCAGCCAGGAGGTCTTCCAAAAGTGGTAATTGAAGGCGACATCGCATGCGGCATATCCAAAGCGCATTCTCTTCAGCAGCAACTATCAGGTACAGCTAGTACGATCACTGACAAGCCGATCCTGCCTCCAATCGCTATCTCGTGGTTGTTGTTATTATCTGTCTGAGTATTTAATCACAGTCTTGCTCCATTTAATTTCTAATAGCATCACTAAAGCTATCATTCGGCATCTTTAACACCAACCCAACGAGAGTATTCGGTAGTTATGGAAAATAATTCTAGTCCTATCTTTGACGTGTCCAGATTGCTTACGTTTTTCGGAGGCATGAACAGCTAGAACCGCACGCAAAATTGGCTTGTAGCAACCACTCTTATCTTATCCAGCTCTTCAAATCAACTTGAAAAACACTCATAAATATTTTTAGTTTAGGATTAACTCTAAAAGTTACTGTTTGTCTTTAAGTCCATAAGTCTATATTACGGCTTACAAGTAGCCTAGTTGATTTGAGCCTACTGAGAGGCTGTGCCAGTACAAGAGCCTCAAGCATGAAGAAAAATAATTATGGAAACATTGAAGGCATCGTCATCAATATCTAAATTTTCACTCCAATCAGCACCTTGCAGAAAGTTCAAGATCCTTCAGCTAGGATCAAATATTTAGTCATCTATTTTGGTATTGAGGGTGTTTTTGTTATGATTACTGGCCTCATCTCAAAGCCAGCACAACTCCTAAGAATAAGAATGTATAAATATGTCAGCTTATACGATTTCGATGTTGGAATCTAAGCAAAAAATCTTATTATGTCTATGTCGAAGAATAGAGAAAAGGTGAAGAACTAGAATTTAAAGTTAGGATTAAATGTAACATAAAGAAAGCTAAATTAATCTTAAAAAAGGCGAGGTTTTCGGGCCAAGACAAGCAATTAAGTAAACATAAAAAGACCATCATTTGACTTACAAAGTCTTAACCAGAATGGCCTAAATCATCATCAAGCTAGCATAATTTTCGTATTCATTTTCAATATTTCCATACTATCCTCATTCTTTCTTTATAAAAAAGCTTGAAGAACAGATTGAATATTAAAGAGAGTGGTCTAAATGTAAAAGATTATCAAATTGATGCAGGAAAAGGCATGAGTTTATTATAACTTTATTATCAATCAGTTATTCGATACTTGAATGATCATTTCGTAGTTTCTTCTTTTTTAGTAACTTTTGCTCTTTCCACAAATAGTAGTGCTTGATTGTAAGTTTATAATCCCTGTTGACCATTTAGGGATCCAGATACTTTTTCAATATTCGCTGGCAAAAATGTCGAAGGAAAATTTAGCTTATTCGTTTCTGTTCACAGTAGCCCTCCGTCCTCCCTCTACTACTTGATAAGCGAATAGTGTTCTGCTGCGAAGGCATAGCAAACCTGGAGAAAAAGGTGAGGGATATAAAGCTATTATTAGCGCCAAATCAAGCAAATATCGAAAAAGAAAGCGCAACCAATCATAAGGATAACGAGGATGCTGAGATTGGATTCAGTTATCAAGTAACATTAGAAAAGGGCATTCGGCTTACAAATTCTTGAAAGAAGCCACTGCAATTCTATCAGAAGCATTTGTGAAGAACGAGAGAAAGAAGAAGCCAACAGTCCTCAATGTCAGTACCAAGACATGAAAAAGTGGATAGATAGGCCGAAAGTATATTTTAAAAAGATAAAATCGGAGCAGCCAAAGGTGATGGGTGATTAAAAAAGAATTGATGAAAGAATAATAAGCTGGTACAATTTATATGGAACAAAAAGAATGGTTCTATGAGAGCTTTATTATGAGATGGTTCGATGTGAATGATCATTTGGAGCTGTGTTCTTTGCTAGAATTATAGTGCTGGATCTTTAGGTCGTAGTCCCTGTCCACGATCTCGATGTCCAGGTACTCATTGTTGTCGTTGTCGTAATGCTGCTGGACGTTAATGAGGAACGTTATCAACTTGTACCTGGCCGGAATGTCGAAGGAGAAGCTCCACTTGGTCTGATTCACGATAACTCCCTCAACGCGACGGTAGTAGTATTGAGAATGTTTTTAACCCTGCCGAACTCCCAAGACTCGTGGAAATTAGAAACTATATAGTGAAAAATGTACGTTGTACCATCCAGAACCTGCTTTTTTTTCGTGACAATATTTTCCAACTTATTAGTCTGAAGTGAGTAGCTGTGAAGGGCGAGAGAAACGCTGCGGCCTTAGGCCTCCTTTCCGTTGAACTTCACAATGAAGTCGATACTCATGGCTCCCTATATGATCTAAAGGCGGTTGAAGACTGGCTGGGGGGTTGATAATCTGAATAAGTCACTCAACCTTAGACTTTAGATAGGCTCAACCTTTTTATCTTTCAGTTTGAAGAAGGTCTTTTGGGTGAGTCCCCTTTAAACTTCACAGAAAAGTCCCTCATTCAGTTCTGCCAGCTTTTATGAGCCAAGGATATAATATTCCTTCTCATCTTCACAATTTGGGCATACCTTTGATCCCTAACCCTTCGTAAACAGGGAAGCTTCTGATATCACGAGTCCTTTCTTCAAGATCTCCCTGTAGCATTATTTGGATAGCTTGAGATATTTCTATCCTTTCTCAGTCAATTTGAGGTGTATCGGAGCGATTGTACTCTTAATAGATGATGGATAGGTGGCATATGCTCCAAAGTGCATCCTGATTTCTTTCATGAGATTTTCACTCAAAATAACTTGACTGCTTTCTTTGCTGCTAAATGCCACTAGGTTCGACGACCTCTTAAAGCTTGTCTTATTATCGTTCCATACAGTATTATAATCAGTAAAGATAGCCTGGATATATGAGGGGACGACCACTATATCATCTTTCATCAATATTCCGACCCGATGACCGTTCTTATCGTAATCGTGGATTTCATAGTTGTAATCAAAAATGAAATTATTGAAGTTTTTGAAATAAGAGAATCTTTCAGTATTTTTTTTTACGTATTCCTACTTGTATAACCCATTAAGCTAATCAGAACGTCGTATACACTTCTTCTCATCATTGAGGATGAGCTGTCTAGCTTTGAAAGCTACTTGGTAGTCATTTTCGGTGAGTTTGATGCCTGGTTACGTCCTTACGTTCGGTTTCACCCATTAAAAGATATAGTAATCTCCATATTTTATCTGATTAGCACCTGAAACCTGGTCTAGTATAGATGGATCTTTATATCCATCAAGGTATTGTACAGAATTATCATAATCTTTCTTTTGTTGCTAAGTACTTGGGTTTGTTCGAAGTATCCTTATCTTAACTTAAAGCTGATAGTCAATCCAGCTGTGGTAGAGGAAAAAGATAGGATTGGTGATAGAAAATTGCCCATCATTCATGAAATATTTCAGACTGTCGTGCATAGTGTTATGCGAATGCTACATGCTGTTCTCCCGATTGTATCTTGTGGTGACATAATCTTTGAGGAAGATCTCAGATTATTTGTAAAGAGCATAGGCGAATTGATAGTGGGGAAGCGATTTGTTGTAAATTTAGGCATCGATCGATTCTTGATCTGACATCTTTGCTTTCTATTTTTGGGATATCCAGTGCAAATTTTTGATTTTACTTCCAAATAGAGTGTTGATCTCATCTTGGCCAAGAGTGCAGACGTCAATTGAAGTCTTTGTTCTATTAAGTTTTTAGTAGTTTTTATACTAATTAATATTATATGCCGCACCATCAATTCCTGGCTGAACTCGAAAGAATTCCTGAGCATTTGACCTAGGATTTAATTTTCCTTATATAATCTTCTTCTCTTCATCGCTATAATCAGACTGATTGGAACCAAAAAGATCACTTAGATATTCGGAGGGGAGAGGATTATTCCCAAACCATCGAGTGGAAAAGTTGAAAGTCCATGCATAATGAGAGTTTACTGCGTTGTAGAGTTGATCCATTGTGTCAGGAGCCCTTTCCCTTAATTCTTCAGGGATGCTAATATCTGTTGTATAATCAACTGGAGCCCAGTAGTGGGCCGAAAGTTGGGGAAGTTGTGCAGTGGCAGACAAGCCAAGCTCGTTCCTCAGCGAGCCTATGATCTCACGATAGCTAGCAAACACATCCTCAAACTGTTTTGAGTATTTGTCGTAGAGGTTTGCGGGAACGTTTGACTTTCCTCCAAGAAGCACTTCTTCTGCATAGTTTAGTGCAATTTAAAAGTAAATCATCAGATGTCGATGGTAGTATGCGAAATATATGGTGCCATGTTAACAGCACGTCTGGTGCGATGATATCAGCTAATCGTGGATATTTTCTGGGTTCACATCGATTTAACCATATATCATAAATTTTCGAAGGTTTCCTTTCTCCTGAGGGCGAAGAATTGATAAAAACTTGAGGCAGTAGAAAAACCGCTACCTTTATGATTTGGAGAGGAAGCGAATGTCACGCCTGGTGCGGGGTGGTGGAGGTGGAGGTTTTTGTGATGGATTTTGCTGATTTAATGACTGATTTTCTGACTCCATTGGTTCTTAATCTAAATAAATAATGCTGACCTTTTATTTGGTTATAAGGGACTACTGGGTGATAAAAAGCAAACTTCCGTTGGCGTAATTAGAAATTTCAACCAATGCATTCCGAGCGTTCATCAGGGGATGGCGATGATCTTTTTAGCTCAAATGGCTTGTTTTATTATTACTTACCCCCCAGCGATAAAAAGCAAACTGTCTTAGGCGTAATTAAAAACAAGAAATATTCTTCCTGGGTATTGATTAGAAGCAGGCGACAATCTTTTTAGCTCAATCGGTTTCTTTATTATAACTTGCCCTCACTCGACGATAAAAAGCAAACTCTCTTTGGCGTGATTAGAAATAGGAGCCGATGTATCCTGCGTGTTCTTTGCAGATTGAGGATGATCTTTTTACCTCAAATGAGTTATCTTTTTTTATACAAAATCATTCACTTTCCTCATTTTGGAAGATGCCAGTTTGATCTACACGGAAGAATTCAGATAGGGTTTTCTAAGGAGGTCCTCCTCAAGCCCCATGATGTTGAATCTCTAAAATGAATCCTTTTATGTGAGCTGGTGCAGTTCTTCCAAAGAATATTTTTCTGTTTCGCTCCTATTCCAAGATAGTGGGCCTTTCTTGGCTGATCTTTGGAATGCGTACTAAAATCAGGTGTATCTTTGATACTCTGGCGGAGATATTTTTGAACATAGGAAGATATTTCCTTTGACTAATATCTGCGAACTCATCCTTTTTGACTGAACACTTTCTATTCGGCTAGTTGGACTGTCTTATTGAGGTAGCTTTGAACTGGGGAGTACTCGGTCTCTAGCAATAGTAGAGTGCGAATCAATGAAGCCTCTTTTATGGGTTCTTATCGGTCCTGTTGATTATCTATCGGTCTCATCCTCCCTCGCACGGCCATTTATTTCGGAGGAGGAGTGGTAGGCAAAAGCAGTAGCCGCTGTCTTCTCTTCTTGATCTTTGTGGCTTTGTTTGTAACCAGCCAGGAGGTCTTCCAAAAGTGGTAATTGAAGGCGAAATCGCATGCGGCATATCCAAAGCGCATACCCTTCAGCAGCAACTATCAGGTACAGCTAGTACGATCACTGACAAGCCGATCCTGCATCCAATCGTTATCTCGTGGTTGTTATTACTATCTGTCTGAGTATTTAACCACGGTCTTGCTCCATTTAATTTCTAATGGCATGATTAAAACTATCATTCGGCATCTTCAACACCAACTCAACGAGAGTATTCGGTAGTTATGGGAAATAATTCTAGTCCTATCTTTGACGTGTCCAGATTGCTTACTTTTTTGAAGGCATGAACACCTTGAAGCCTACAATTTACCACTTTAGCACTCCTATCTTGTCCAGCTCTTCAAAGTTACTTGCAAAGACTATCAGAAGATATTAGTTTAGGATTAACTCTTAATGAAATTCATACTTTCTTTCAAAGTCTATATTACTCACAAGCAAGCCGAGCAGCTCACTGAGTTATGCAAGAAGTAAATCGTTGCCTCTATCCTTTCGAAGGATCAAAAAGCTTCATTGAGCCCTTCATGTGTCAACGTGTAGAAAAAAAACATCTTGGCCTGCATGATCAAGATGAAGAAAATAAAGAATGTGGAAAAGAACAGCATGATTGTTAGGATTGGGGCTGGCATCATCGGCAGGGAAATGGAGAAATAGTTGTCCAAATATGGAGCCATGCGCAGTCATGAACCAGATTTGATTGAGTTTAGACCACTGGATATCAGCACAAGGACCATAGGCATGAGGAAAGATAAGACGAAAATATTGATGGTACCATCATCACCATCAAATTGCTATCACATAGGCACTGGCCAAAATCGTTTCAAAGCCAGCTGATGGTTAGATAGATATACACTAGCCTATTTTAGGTCAAACATCTTATCTTCAAAGTGGGTTCTATTCCTAAGAATGGATGTATTTATTTATTATTTTCTCGATTCCGATGTTAGATTTTTTCATGAGATATGTTGGCTAATCAAGAGTGTGGCCTAACCAGCATGGGTGCTACAATCGACTAAAAAAAATCGAAGGACACTTTCGCCCTTATTCCTTCAGAGAAGGACCGTATTCACTGGATCCCTCATGTTTCGCCTTGAGTAAAGTGGGATTTTATTTCGGTTATGATCTTCAAGATGAACAAAGATAGTATGATTGTTGAAAATAAGTCCGGCATCATTGGAGGGGACTATTCTATTCAAAAATGGAGTCATGTGCGCCATTAGCAGGTTCTGTTAAGCTCATCTCAGCGTGACGCTGGTTAATTCGATTTTGCTTAATCAAAAGTGGCCTGGCCAAGATTGATTTCCTATCTAAATTTCATAAATTTCAGCATTGCAAAGTAAGTTAAATAAAATAATCTTGTCCCGTAGAACAGTAGCAAACTTAAGAAGAGACGAGGGGGATGTAAATGCTTAAATGAAGATTGTTTCCAATAAGGAAAATGAAAATAATCATAGAAACGCAAAGCAGAAGCAAGCTGTCTAGTAAACATAGAAGAGCGCCATTCGACTTATAAAAGCAAAAACATCGCATAGCTATCAACTGCATCTGTGAAGAACGAGAAGAAGGAAGGGTAGAGTCAACATCATTAATTTCATATCAAAGCCTGGCAAAAATGTATAGACTGGTACATTCTTGAATTGATAGAACGAGGGTAATGATTGACCAGGGTTAATATAATTAGGCAAAGGCATGACTTTATGATATGTTTATTATTGATCGATGGTTCGATATGTGAATGATCATTTGGTAGCAGAATTATAGTGCTTGATTTTAAGGTCGTAATCCCTGTCCACGATCTACACGTCCAGGTATCCCTTGTTTTCGTTGTCGAACTTTTCCTACACATTAATGAGGAATGTAATCAGCTTGTACCTGGCATTAATGTCGAAGGAAAAGTTGACCTTCTCATCTCCGTTCACAATAGCTCCCTCAACGTGGCGGTAGTAGTTTTAAGAATTTTTTCCTTTCTGAGCTGGGAATTGGAGACTATATAGTGCAAAATGTACGTGGTGCCGTTCAGGGCCTAATTATTCTTCGTGACAGTGCTCTCCAACTTATTGGTCTTAATCGAATAACTGTGAAGAGAAAGAGCAATCGAACGTTGCTAAGAGCTCTCATTTCCCTTGAATTAAACAATGAAACTGGCACTAATAGCTCCCTATATGATCTATAGGCGATTGAAGACAGGGCGAGGGGTCGATAAGGTGAACACATCATTCCATCTTAGGCTTTTGATAGGTTCAACTTGCTTGTCTTTCAGTTTGAAAAAGGTCTTCTGGGTTAGTTGCTGTGAAATATCACTAAAGAGATCCCCATCGATTTCTGCCAGCTTTTCTGATCCAAGAATGTATAATTCCTTCTCTTTTTTGCAATTAGGGCATGACTTTGCGGCTTGGCCCTTCGTAAACAGAGAAGCTTGTGATAAGATTAGCCCTTTCTTTAAAACTTTCTTGCAGTAATCTTTGGAAAGCTTGAGGTATTCCTATCCTTTCTCAGTCAGATTGAGCTTTATCGGTAAGATCGTGCTCCTAATAGATGATGAGTAGGTGGCATAAACTCCAAAGTTCATCCTAATTTCTTTCAGAAGATTTTCGCTCAAACCATGCTGATTGATTACTACTTTCTTTAATGATGACCGCTTAGCGCTTGTCTTATTATTGTTCCAGGTGCTATCATAATCATAAAAGATAGCCTGAATATATGTCGGTATAATCACTGAATCACCTCTCATCTATAAAGTAACTGGATTCCCATCAGTATCATAATCATAGATTTCATAGTTATAATCGAAGATGAATTTATCGAAATTTTTGAAATAAGAGTATTTCTGAGCATGCCTTGGCAAGTATTCGTTTTTGTAAAAGTGAGAGAGCTAATCTGAACGTCTAATTCCCTCTTTGTCGTCATTGATAATGAAGTTTCTGGATTTGAAAGCTACTTGGTAGTCCTATTTGTTGAGTATAGGCCAAGCCTATGGGTTATCTGAGCCTGCTTCTTCTGCATCTTACATTTTTTTTGGGTTAACCCACTCGAAGATATAGTAATCTCCATATTTGATCTTGCCAGCACCACGAGCAACACTTGGATCTGAAACTTGGTCGAGTACAGATTGAGGCTTCAATTTAGTATCAAGGAAACTCTGGGAGTTTTCATATTCTGGCAGATTTATGTCTTAGTCTGTCCTGATCATCCTTATCTTAACCTACAGCTGATAGTCAATCCAGCTGTGGTAGAGGAAAAAGAGAGGATTGGTGATGGAAAGCTGTCCATCTTGCATGAAGTATTGAAGTATGTTGTGCATAGTGTTATGCGATTTCTCCATGCTATTCTCTGGGTTGGCGCTGGCTGTGGTGACATAATCATCAAGGAATTTGTTAGATTCTTTGAAAAGGGCATTGGCGAACTGAAAGTGGGGAAGTGATGTGTTGTAAATGTAGGCAGTGCTTGAGTCTTATTTAGACATCTTTTTTCTTTATGATATTGATATCCAGTGCAAATCTTTGACCTTGCTCCCGAAGATAGCGTTCACCTCATCTTTGTCTAGAGTGCAGACGTCCATCGTTTTTCCTGTTTCTTGCATCTTCTTATAGTTTTTGTAGATATTGATGTCTGATGCTTTTTGAAAAAGTTAAGAATAATAGTCTCCTGTATGACTTGTGCTAATATCGGTCAGAGGATCAGTTTGAAAGAAAAGCGTTGAATTTGACCTAGGAGTCAATTTTTTGTATTAATATACAATTTTTTTTTCTTCATCAGTGTATTCGGCCTAAGTTGTGGAGAAGAAATAATTAGTTAAAAAATCTGGGGGGAGCTCCTTATCTTTACTACTAAACCAACGGGTGCCAAAGTTGAAATTCCAAGGGTAGTGCTCGTTGACTGCGTGGTAGAGTTTATCCATGACATCAGGATTCTTCTTTTCTTTCAGTTCATCAGGGATGCTGATTTCCTTAACATAATCTATCGGGTTCCAGAAGTGGGCTGAGAGTTGGGGGATGTCATCCTCAAGATTCAAGGCATATTCATTTAGAGTGTTATTTCTGATCTTCTAATAATCATTAAAAACCTAATCGAACTATTTTTTGTGTTTGTTATATAGGTCGGATAGGTCGCTGGGTAGGCTTGCTTTTCCTCCAAGGAGCACTTCTTCTGCATAGTTTAGAGCGATTGTTAAGCGAGTCATTAGATGGCGATGGTAGTATGGGAAATAGGTGGTTCCGTGCTAGCAACATGACTGGTGTGACGCTATAAGTTAATCGTGCATGTTCCTGGGGCTTACTTCTTCATAAGATACCACTGCATCATCGCCTGTACCTTATGTCTTGATGGGCACGTTATATTTTCTGGATTACTTGGAGGGAAGAACTGCTAAAAATTTTAGACAAAAGAAAAATCGTTTCCTTTAGTTGTCAGAGAGTGCACGAATATCCCGCCTGATGGGGTATATTAGTATCCTTTGTGGCTGTATTTACTACTCCATTTGCCTTATTTAATTAATATAATTAGGCTGGTCTTTTATTTGGTTATAAGCCACCACTGGGTGATAAAAAGCAAACTGTCTTCGGCGTTAATAAAAATAAGAAATATTCTCCCCGAACATTGATTAGAGGCTGAGGATGATCTTTTCAGCTCAAACGGCTTTTTTTATCATAAGTCACCCCTGAGTGATAATAAGCAAACTATCTTCAACGTAATTAAAAATATGAACCAATACATTCTGAGTATTCGTCAGGGGCTGGCAATCACTTTTTTGCCTCAAATGATTTTGCTTTTATTATAAGCCTCCACTCGATGATAAAAAGCAAACTTTCGATGGCGTAATTATTAAAAGGAGCCTATGCACCCTGAGTATTCATCAGAGCCTGACAATCATCTTTTTACCTCAAATGAGTTATCTTTTTTTATACAAAATCATTCCCTTTCCTCATCTTGGAAGATGCCAGTTTGATCTACACGGAAGGATTCAGATAAGTTTTTCTAAGGATGTCCTCCTTAATCCCCATGATGATGTATCTCTAAAATGGATTCTTTTATGTGAGCTGGTGCAGTTCTTCCAAAGAATATTTTTTCTGCTCTGATTCCAAGATAGTTGGCCTTTCTTGGCTCATCTTTGGAAGGCCTACTAAAATCAGGTGTATGTTTGATACTCTGGTAGAGATATTCTTGAACATAGGAAGATATTTCCTTTGACTAAGATCTGCGAACGACTGAAAACTTTCTATCTGATCGGTTGGCTTATCTTGTTCATGCATTTTCGTACTGCGGAGTACGAGCTCTCGATTTGGAGTAGGGTTTGGATCAATTAATCATCCTTTATAGGGCCTTATCGATCCTGTTGATTATCTATCTTTCTCATCCTCGCTTGTACGGCCATTTATTTCGGAGGAGGAGTGCTGCGCGAAAGCAGTAGCCGCTGTCTTCTCTTCTTGATCTTCGTGGCTTTGTTTATAACCAGCCAGGAGGTCTTCTGAAAATGTTTATTGAAGGGGACATCGCATGTTGCATGTCCAAGGCTTCTACTCTTCAGCAATAATCATTGAGATGCAGCTAGAAAAACTGCTGCAATGAGCCAATCCTATCTCCAATCGCTATCCCGTGATGATTATTGCTATATGACCGACATTTTCATCTTATTCTTGCTTTAATTAGTTTCTAATAGCATCATCATATGAATAATCATGATTAGCCTGAACAGCTCATTGAAACAGCAAAGAAAGATACTTTCGCCTTTATTCCTTCAGAGAAGGACCGTATTCACTGGATCCCTCATTTGTCGGCTATGGATTAAGAACATTGGTCTGGTTAGCATCTGCAAGATAACAAAAATAATCGGATGTACAATAGCAGCATTATTGCTAAATTGAGCCCAGTACCATTAGCAAGGATAGGGAGAAGGAACTATTCAAAAAGGGAGTCATGTGCGCCATTAGCAGGTTATTTTAAGCTCAGCTCAAGGGACGCTGGTTAAGACGATTATGCTTTATCAAAAGTTTGGCCTGAGAAATTAAATTCTCCCTCTAAAAATTTTGCAATTTTCAGCAGCATCGCAAGTTCCTTTCTTTGCAAGCCTCCATCAAACAAGTAAAATAAAAATACTCTTCTACCGCGGAACAATAGCAAATTGTAAGAAAAAATGAGGGATGTAAATGCTTGAGATTTCGATCAAAAGAAGCACATTGCTAACAAGGAAAGCGAAGAAAATCATAAAAATGGTGAAGAGTTCCGATTGAAGTAAGCTATAGAATGAAAATAGGAGATGATGATGATTTGGCTTACAAAGAATAGCATCGCACCACTGTCGAAAATACTGATGAATAACGAGAAAAAAGGATTAGTAACATAAGATAGCGGTCAAAGAGCACTAAAATTTAAAGATTCAAATCTGAAAAAAATCGATTGGTCTATATAGTATGTTTTAAAAGATAAAAAGAGAATAATAGAAGACTGAACTGGTCCAGGTGATGAAAGAGAACGATTTAAAGGCATACTTACTTAATGATTCAATACATAGAGGAAAATGCATGATTTCATGATAACTTTATTTTTGATCGATGATTCGATATGCGAATGATCATTCTTGCCTACAATTATAGTGCTGGATCTTTAGGTCGTAGTCCCTGTCCACGATCTCGATGTCCAGGTACTCATTGTTGTTGTTGTCGTAATGCTGCTGGACGTTGATGAGGAACGTTATCAGCTTGTACCTGGCCGGAATGTCGAAGGAGAAGCTCCACTTGGTCTGATTCACAATAACTCCCTCAACGCGACGGTAGTAATATCGCGAATGGTGCTAACCCTGGACTCCCAATATTCGTGGGAATTAGAAACTATAAAAAGTGAAAAATGTACGTTGTGCCATCCAAAGTCTGTTTTTTCCTTGTAACAATGTTCTCCAACTTATTAGTCTGAAGCGAGTAGCTGTGAAGAGCAAGAGAAATGCTGCGGCTTTAGGCCTCCTTTCCGTTGAAATTCACAATAAAGTCGATACTCTTGGCTCCCTATAGGATCTAAAGGCGATTGAAGACTTAAGGAGGGGCTGATAAGGTGAACAGTTCATTCCATCTGAGTCTTTGGATATCTTCAACTTGTTTGTCTTTCAGTTTGAAGAAGGTCTTCTGTGTTAGTTGCTGTGAAACTTCGCAGAAGAGATCTCCATCGATTTCTGCCAATTTTTATGAACCAAGAATATATAATTTCTTCACATCCTTGCAATTCGGACACAACTTTGAGCCATGGCCTTTCGTAAACAGAGAAGCCACTGATAACACTAGTCCTTTCTTCAAGATCTCCCTGTAGCATTATTTGGATAGCTTGAGATGTTTCTATCCTTTTTCAGTCAATTTGAGTTGTATTGGAGCGATTGTGCTCAAAATAGATGGTGAGTAAGTGGCATATATTCCCAAATGCAGCCTGATTTCTTTCATAAGACTTTCGCCTAAACCAACTTGGCTGCCTCCTTTTTTCTTTAATGATGAACGCTAAGAGCTTGTCTTATTTTCGTTCCACATGACACCATAATCAGTAAAGATATCCTTGATAAATGAGGGGACGACCACTATATTGTCTTTCATCTATATAGTAACTGGCTTGCCCTGCGTATCATAGTCATAGATTTAGTAGTTGTGGTCGAAAATGAAATTGCTGAAGTTTTTGAAATAAGAGTATCTCTGAGCATTGTTTGGCAAGTATTCGCTTTTGTAGAAGGCAGAGAGCTAATCTGAGCGCCTAATACCTTGCTTATCGTCATTTATGATGAAGTTTCTAGTTTTGAAAGCAGCTTGATAATCCTATTTGCTGAATTATGGCCAATCTTATTTATCGTTTCCCTTTTTTAACATTTTTGTTGGGTTAGCCCACTCAAACATATAGTAATCCTCATATTTGATTTGATTAGCAACAGTATCTGAAACCTGGTCCAGTATCGACTGAGGCTTTAAATTACCTAGATAGGTTCGAGAGTTTTCATATTCTAACTTATTGGTGAGGGGGTCAGTCGTGATCATTCTTATCTTGACCTAAAGTTGGTAGTCGATCCAGCCATGATAGAGGAAGAAGAGGGGGTTGGTGACAGCAAAAAATGAATCTTTCATGAAGAATTGCAGATAGTCATGCATGGTGTTATGGGAATTCTACATGCTGTTCTCCGTATTGCCGCTTTCTGTGCTGACATAATCCTTGAGAAATTCATTGGATTTTTTGTAAAGGGCCTAAGCAAATTGATAGTGAGGGAGTGTTTTGTTGTAAGTGCATACATCGTTTGAGTTCTAATATGGCATCTTTTATTTCTATTCTTTCGATATCCAGTGTAGATTTTTTGTCTTACTTCCGAAGAAAGTGTTCATCTCATTTTGATCAAGAGCACAGACGTCGATTTTTCCATTTTTCATCGAATCCTTGTTTTTATGGCCATTGATTTGTGATGCTGATTTATAGATTGCAGACTATTTAGTCTGCGTTTTCTTGTTAATCTCAAAGAAGACCTGAAAGAACTCCGAAGGATCTGACCTAGGAGTCAATGTTCCATCTACAATCTTCTTCTCTTCAACACTGTAGTCGTTCTTATTTGAGCGAAAGAATGTATTGGTTAAAAAATCTGGGGGGATCTCCTTACCCTTACTACTAAACCAACGGGTGGCGAAGTTGAAATTCCAAGGGTAGTGTTCATTGACAGCGTAGTAGAGTTTATCCATAACATCAGGCTTCCTTTCCCTCAGTTCTTCAGGGATGCTGATATTCACTGTATAAACTGTATAATCTGTAGGGTTCCAGTAGTGGGCTGAGAGTTGAGGAAGTTGAGCAGTGGCAGGCAAGCCGAGCTGAGTCCTCAGGTCATCTATGGTCTTACCATAAAAATCAAATACAGCATCAAATTATTTTGAGTGCTTCTCGTAAAGACCACCGGGAACGCTTTATTTTCCTCCAAGGAGCACTTCTTCTGCGTAATTCAGTGCAATTTAGAAGCAAATAAGCAAATGTCTATGGTAGTAAGCAAAATTTAAGGTCCCGTGCTAGCAGACTGTCTGATGGGACGATATAAACTAATCGTGGATGTTTCTAGGGCTCACTTCTTAGAAAAATACATGTGTATCTGGATCTTCACCTTATGCCTTGATTGGCACGTTATATCTTCTCAGATTTCCTTATTCCTGAGGGGGAAGCACTGCTAGAAACTTGAGACAGAAGAAAAATCGCTACCTTTAAGGCTTGGAGAGGGCGCGGATATCGCGTCTAATGGGAATTGACTGTATCTTTGGCTTTTAGTCCATTGATTGAATATATCTTTGTTAATTAACCTGGCCTTTAATTGCATTTGAACACACACTGAGTGGTAAGAAGAAAACTGCCTTTGGCTTCATTAAATATAAACCAGTACATATGCCGAGTATTCTTTAGAGGCTGGTGATGATCTTTTCCCCCAAATCGCTATTTTTATTTTTTAGAAAAAAATCATTCAAGCTAAACACATCGTTTGGCTCTTCCGTCGAAGATATTAAGATTCTCTACCGATGGGATGAATAGTAATTGGCCTTTAGTCGACTGCTTTTTGGAAGAAACACGAAGCATCAGGTGTATCTTCGACATTTTCAACATTTATGTGGATATATCTTTGAACACATGACAATATTTGTCTGATCTTCTTCCAAAAATGAACGCCCTCTATCCGGCTTAGCAATTGGCATGGTCAATCTGGGCTATCTAAGTGTTTGGGACTATTGCTGTTCTATCTTTGCGAATCTTTTCTTGATTTTGTTGTCCAATGGTCTGTGGATGTTGATGACCCAAAAACTTTCTATCTGAACAGTTGGCTTACTTTATTCAAGTAGGATTGAGCTGGGGAGTACTAGCTCTCTATCTGGAGTAGAGTGTGGAGCAATCAAGCACCCTTTATGGTGCCTTATCGATGCTGTTGATGATCTGTCTTCCCTACTATGCGCAGCCATTATTTTAGAAGAATAGAAAAGCAGTAGTCGCTATCTTCTCATCGTATCCATCTTGCCTTGCTTGGCAGTCAGCCAGCTGATCCTCCAAGATGGCTATTGAAGGCATCAACACATGCGGGATGTTCAAGATCGATAAGTCCTCAGCTAGCAACTACATATCCCTCTTTACTTTTGGCCCAATAAATCAATGCTATCCCTAACCACCATCCCTTGATGATTATAATTATCTGTTTGGCTATTAAACATATTCTTGCTTATTAATTCTAATCGCATCATCAAGACTAATAATTTCGACATCCAATATCGATGGCCACTAGAAACTCAAGGAGAGTAATGGACGGCTATGAGAAAGGGTTCTTCTTCCGTCTTTGGCGTGGTCAGCTTGTTTGCTTTTTGAAGGGATGAACACCTAATAGAAGGCCAGGAGTTTGAAGCTATACTGACGAATTTATTCAATAGATGGAGAAACAACTATTCTTTTATGATAGCTTTATTATCGATCGATGATTCGATATGTGAATGATCATTTGGCGGTTGTTTCTTTCCCAGAATTATAGTGCTGGATTTTAAGATCGTAATTCCTGTCCACGATCTACACGTCCAGGTATCCCTTGTTCTCGTTGTCGAACTTTTCCTCCACATTAATGAGGAATGTGATCAGCTTGTACCTGGCACTAATGTCGAAGGAAAATTTCACTTTTTCCTCTCCTTTTGTAATAGATCCCTCAACATGGCGGTAGTAATATTGGCCACGTTGTTTGCCTTCCTAAACTCCAAAAACTCTTGGGAATTAGAAACTATATAGTGAAATATATACATTGTGCCATCTTGGGCCTACTTTTTCTTCGTGACAATATTCTCGAGCTTATTAGTCTGAAGCGAGTAGCTGTGAAGGGCAAGAGCAATTGTAAGACGTTAGTTGCTCTCTTTTCCTTTGAATTGAACAATGAAGTCTGCATTCACGGCTCCCTATATGATCTAAAGTCGGTTGAAGACTTAAGGAGAGGACGATAAGGTGAACACATCATTCCATCTTAGGTTGTTGATGGGTTCAACTTGTTTGTCTTTCAGTTTGAAGAAGGTCTTCTGAGTTAGTTGGCTTGAAACGTCACAGAAGAGGTCTTCATCGATTTCTGCCAACTTTTATGAACCGAGGATATACAATTCCTTCTCATCTCTGCAGTTTGGACATATTTCTGCTGCTTAGCCCTTCGTAAACAGAGAAGCAATTGTTAAGACTAATCCTTTCTTCAAAAAATTTTTGCAGTAATCTTTGGAAAGTTTGAGATTTTCCTATCCTTTTTCAGTTAATTTGAGCTCTATTGGAGCGTTCGTGCTTTATATGGATGATGAGTAGGTGGCATATACTCCAAAGTGCATCCTGATTTCTTTCATAAGATTTTCGCTTAAACCAATCTGACTAGATTCTGCTTTCATAAATTGGGTTGGGCTAGATGATGAGCTAGATGACCTCAAAGCACTTGTCTTATTTTCATTCCATACGGCATTATAATCAGTAAAAATATCGGTGATATATGAGGGGACAACCACTGTATTGTCTTTCATCTATAAAGAAACCCGATTGCCGTGGGCATCGTAGTCATAGATTTAGTAGTTATAGTTGAAATTAAAATTGTTGAAGTTTTTGAAATAAGAGTATCTCTGAGCATTGTTTGGCAAGTATTCATTCTTGTAGAAGTCATGTAGCTGATCTGAGCGCCTAATACCTTGACTTGAGCTATTGATGATGAAGTTCCTGGCCTTGAAAGCTACTTGGTAGTCTTATTTGCTGAATAGTGGCCAAGTTGTTTGGTCTTGATTGTTTTTTTGCAACATTTTTTTTGGGTTAGCCCACTCAAAGATATAGTAATCTCCATATTTGATCTGGCCAGCCCCACGAGCAACTTTAGGATCTGAAACCTGGTCCAATATAGATTTAGGCTTTAGATCATTTCGATTATCAAGGTAGCTCTAAGAGTGCTCATATTCATTCTTATTTTTGACTGGATCTGTTGTAATCATCCTAATCTTGACCTAAAGTTAATAGTCCATCCAGCCATGATAGAGGAAGAAGAGGGGATTGGTAATGGATAGCTGTGGATCTTTCATGAAGTATTGCAGCATGTTATGCATGGTGTTATGCGAATTCTCAAAGCTGTTCTCCCGGCTGCCGCTTGCTGTGGTGACATAATCGCTAATGAATTTGTTGGATTTTTTGTAAAGAGAATAGGCAAACTGATAGTGGGGAAGTGATTTGTTGTAATTGAAGGCACTGCTTTTGTCTTAACCCGACATCTTTTGTCTCTATTGTTGGGATATCCAGTGCAAATAGTTAACCTTGCTTCCAAAGAGAGTGTTGATCTCATTTTGGTCGAGAGTGCAGACGTTGATTGTATTTTTAAGTATTTCCGTTTATTTTGTATCTTTTGTATCTTTTGGATCATTTTTGCCCGTGACTTGTAGGTAGTTTTTGTACTGATTGATTTGTGATGCTCTTCGAAATATTTTAGAAAAATAGCTTCCTCCTGAATTGGTAACAGGATTATTTTGAAAGAAATCCGCGGCATCTGACCTAGGAGTCAATTTTCCCTTTAAAATATCATTCTCTTCAGTACTGTAATGAGCCTAATTTTTGGAGAAATACAGCGTACCTGTAAAGCCTTAGGGGAGCTGATTACTATTAAACCAACGGGTGGCGAAGTTGAAATTCCAAGGGTAGTGAGAATTGACTTGGTAGCAAAGTTAATCCATGGGGTCAGGAGTCCTTTGACTCAGTTCCTCAGGTATGCTGATGTCCACTGTATAATCGACCGGGTTCCAGTAGTGAGCTGGGAGTTGGGGGACTGGGGCAGTGGCAGACAAGCCAAGCTGAGTCCTCAGGCCATCTATGGTCTTGCCATAAGAAGTAAACACAGCATCAAAGTATTTTCCGTGTTTGTTGTAGAGTTCAGCTGGAACCCTTGATTTTCCTCCAAGGAGCACTTCTTCTGCATAGTTCAGAGCAAGTTAAAAGCGAGTCATCAGATGCCTATGGTAGTAGGCGAAATAGATGGTCCCGTGCTAGCAGCATGACTGGTGTGATGCTATCAGCTAATCGTGCATGTTCTTTGGGCTCACTTGTTGGTAAACTGTCTGTAGTCTTAAACCTTGAAATATTACCTTTAATGGCACATTGTATTCTCGATTTCCTTGTTCCTGAGGAGGGAGGACTGAGAGGAACTTGAGGCAGAAGAAAAATCGCTACCTTTAAGGTTCGGAGAGGGCGCGGATATCGCGCCTAATGGGAATCGACTGTATCTTTGGCTTTTAGTCCATTGATTGAATATCTTTGTTAATTAGCCTGGCCTTTAATAGCATTTTAACACACACCGAGCGATAAAAAGCAAACCTTCGTTGGCGTGATTAAATATAAACCAGTACATACGCAGCGTACTCTTTAGAGGATGGTGATGATCTTTTTAGCTCAAATGGCTAATTTTATTTTTTAGAAAATAATCATTCAAAACTGTACAAACCTTTTGGCTCTCCTGTTGAAGATATTCGATTTCTCTACAGATGAGATTAACCATAACTAACTCAAAGTCGACTACTTTTTGGAAGGAACACGAAACATCAGGTGTATCTTCGACATTTATGTCGAGATATCTTGGAACATGTGAAGATATTTATCTGGTCTTCTTCCAAAAATGAACGCTCTATCTCCGGCTTAGTGATTGGCAGGACCAACCTGGGCTATCTAAGGATTTAAGACTATTGATGTTCTATCCTCGCTTATCTTTTCTCAAATTTTCGTCCGATGATCTGTGGATGTTGCTGACTCAAAAGCTTTCTATCTGAGCGGTTGGCTTACTTTAGTCAGATAGGATTGAACTGGGGAGTACTAGCTCTCTATCTGGAGTAATTGTGGAGCAATCAAGCACCATTATGGTGTCTTATTCATAATGTTTATGATCTGTCCTCGCTCCTTTACCGGTGATTATTTTAGAAGAATAGGAAAGCAGCAGTCGCTATCTTCTCGTTGTGTTCATCCTGCCATGCTTGGCAGTCAGTCAGCGGATCTTCCAAGATAGTAATTGAAGGCATCACGACATGCGGCATGCCCAAGATCGACAACTCCTCAGCTAGCAACTACATATCCCTCTTTACTTTTGGCCCAATAAATCAATACTATCCCTAGCCACCATCCCTTGATGATTATAATTATCTGTTTGGCTATTTGATATATTCTTGCTTATTAATTCTAATCGCATCATCAAGACTAATAATTTCGACATCCAATATCGATGGCCACTACAAACCCAAGGAGAGCAATGGACGGCTATGAGAAAGGGTTCTTCTTCCGTCTTTGGCGTGGCCAGCTTGTTTGCTTTTTGAAGGGATGAACACCGCGAAATAACATTGCACCACTATCTAAAATACCTGGGAAAAAGAGAAAAAGAAAGATTAGGTAAACATAGTGATCAAGATTGTTAAGTTGTCAGTATTAAAAATCCGAAAAGGTAGATTGGTATAATATGCTTTGTATAATTAAATCTAGCAATAGTAAAAAAACTAGGCTGCTATGGGTGGCTTAAGCAAAGGGTCTCAAGATAGATGACTAGCTGATCGAATAGATAGATGTAAGAAAAGGTATGATTTTATATTTTAATATCTATCGATGATTCGATATGTTGATGATCAATAGGCGATGTTGACTTCCGCGTGGTTGTAATATTGCTGTTTAAAGAAGCCGTTCCTATCCACGATCTACACGTCCAGGTATCCCTTGTTCTCATTGTCAAACTTCTCTTAGACTTTAATCAAGAAGGTGATCTGCTTGTACCTGGCATTAATGTCGAAGGAAAATTTGACCTTCTCCTCTCCGTTCACAATAACTCCTTCAACGTGGCGGTAGTAATATTGAGCACGCAGCTTGCCCTCCTTAGCTCCAAAGACCCTTGGAAATTAGAAACTATAGATAGTAGAAAATATACGTTGTGCCGTCTAGGGCCTCCTTTTTCTTCGTGACGATGTTCTCAAGCTGATTGGTCTTAATCGAGTAGCTGTGAAGAGCAAGAGCAATCGTAAGGCGCTATGTGCTCTCTTTTCCCTTGAATTGAACAATGAAGTCAGCACTCATAGCTCCCTAAATGAGTTATAGGCGATTGAAGACTGGACGAGGAGTCGATAGGTTGAATATCTCATTCAATCTGAGTCCTTAGATGGGCTGAACTTGTTTGTCCTTGATCTTGAAGTAGACTCCTTTGCTCACAGCCTGCGATAGCTCACAGAAAAGTCCTTCATTCATTTCTGCTAACTTTTATGACCCAAGGATATAAAATTCCTTTTCTTCCTGGCAGTTGGGGCATATGCTCGCCCCTGAACCCTTTGAAAGCAGGGAAGCTTGTGATAGAACGACACCTTACTTCAAAATTTCGCTGTTTTATTAGGATAAGTTGGAGAAATATTTCTCTCCTTTTTCAGTCAATTTGAGTCGAATCGGAACAATCGTGCTCTAAATAGATGATGAGTAAGTGGCATACACACCCAAATGCATCCTAATTTATCTCAAAAAATTTTTTCTTAGCTGATTGTTTTCGTTGCTTTGATTGTTTGAACCTAGAAGGAGTGGTTCCTCATTAAAGCTTGTCATATTTTTGTTCCATACGTTATTGTAATCAATAAAGATATCCTAGATAAATGAGGGAACGACCACTGTATTGTCTTTCATCTATTTTGTAGATGGTTTGCCAGTCTAATCATAGCCATAGATTTAGTAGTTATGGTCGAAAATAAACTTGTCGAAATTCTTGAAATAAGAGTATCTTTGAGCATTTTTTGGCAAGTATTCCTTTTGTAGAAGGCAGAGAGCTAATCTGAGCGCCTAATGCCCTGCTAGTCGTCATTGATAATAAAGTTTCTGGCCTTAAAAGCTACTTGGTAGTCCTTATCAGTGAGTACGATATGTTGCTGTTCCCTTGTAATTGGGATTACCCACTAAAAGATATAGTAATCTCCGTATTTGATCGGGCTAGTGCCTGAAACCTGGTCGAGTACAGATTAAGGCTTGTTTGTTTGATCAAGGTAGGTTTGGGAGTTTTCATATTCTTCCTTGTTTTTGACTGGATCTGTCCTGATCATCCTAATCTTGACCTAAAGTTAATAGTCCATCCAGCCATGATAGAGGAAGAAGAGGGGATTGGTGATGGATAGCTGCGCATCTTGCATAAACAGTTGCAGCAAGTTGTGCATGGTGTTATGCGAATTCTCCATGCTGTTGTCTGGATTCTCGGTACTTTTGGTGACATAATCGGGGATAAATTTGGGGGATTGTTTGTAAAGAGCATATGCAAATTGATAGTGGGGAAGTGATCTGTTGTAGGCATCAGCTTTCGTTGAGTTTCGAGCTGACATATCTGATCTCTATTATTGGGATATCCAATGCAAATTTTTGACCTTGCTTCCAAAGAGAGTGTTGATCTCATTTTGGTTAAGAGTGCAGACGTAGATCGTATTTTTCGGTTCTTTTGAGATTTGTAAGTAGTTGTTGTGCCGATTGATGCGTGATGCTTTATAAAAGATTTTAGAATAGTTTTCACCATCAGATGGATCAGTTTTAAAGAACATCCAAGCATGTGACCTAGGAGTCAGTGTTTAATTTACAATCTAATTCTCTGGAACACTGTAATGAGCATGTTTTTCTAAGAAGTATCCGTTAGTTTGAAATTCGGGAGGAAGCGGATTATTGTTGAGCCATCTGGTGGAAAAGTTGAAGTTCCAAGGGTAGTGAGAGTTGAATTGGTAGTAGAGCTAATCCATTGGGTCAGGCTTCCTTTAGCTCAGTTCCTCAGGGATACTGATGTCCACTGTATAATCTGTCGGGTTCCAGTAGTGGGCTGAGAGTTGGGGAAGTGGGGCCGTGGCAGATAATTTAAGCTCAGTCCTCAGCGCATCTATGGTCTTGGCATAAGAAGTAAACACTTCATCGAAGTATTTTCCGTGTTTGTTGTAGAGTTCAGCTGGAACCCTTTATTTTCCGCCAAGGAGCACTTCATCGGCATAGTTCAGAGCAATTTAGTAGCAGACCATCAGATGTCTATGGTAGTAGGGGAAATATATGGTCCTGTGCTAGCAGCACGTCTGGTGAGACGATATAAGCTAATCATGGATGTTTCTTGGGATCACTTCTTGGTAAGTTGTCTTTGCATGCTTACCTTTACCTTATATCTTGATTGGCACATAAAATTTTCTCAAATTTCCTTTTTCCTGAGGGGGAAGAACTGCTAGGAACTTGAGGCAGAAGAACAATCGCTACCTTTATGGTTTGGAGAGGGCGCGGATGTCGCGCCTGATGGGAATTGACTGTATCTTTGACTGAGGGTTTTAGTCCATTGATTGAATATATCTTTGTTAATTAAGCTGGCCCTTAATTGTATTTGAGCACACACGGAGTGGTATGAAGAAAACTGCATTTGGAGTGATTTAATATGGACCAATACATATGCCAAGTATTCTTTAAAGGCTGGAGATGATTTTTTCCCTCAAATGGCTATTTTTATTTTTTTGAAAAAAAATCATTCAAGCTAAACACATCGTTTGGCTCTTCCGTCGAATATATTCGGCTTCTCTACCGATGGGTATTGTAGTAACTGACCTTTAGCCAACTGCTGTTTGGAAGGAGCGCTAAGCATCAGGTGTATCTTCGACATTTTGTGGAGATATCTTTAAATATTTATCTGATCTTCTTCCAAAAATGAACGCCCTCTATCCGGCTTAGCAATTGGCATGGTCAATCTGGGCTATCTTAGGGTTTGAGACTATTGCTATTCTATCTTCGCCAATCTTTTCTTGATTTTTTCTCCGATGGTCTGTGGATGTTGATGCATCAAAAACTTTCTATCTGAGCGGTTGGCTTACTTTATTCAAGTAGGATTAAACTGGGGAGTACTAGCTCTCTATTCAAAGTAGAGCGTGGAGCAATCAAGCACCATTATGGTGTCTTATTCATAATGTTGATGATCTGTCCTCGCTCCTTTACCGGTGATTATTTTAGAAGAAAAGGAAAGCAGCAGTTGCTATCTTCTCATCGTGATCATCTTGCCTTGCTTGGTAGTCAGTCAGCGGATCTTCCAAGATAGTAATTGAAGGCATCACCACATGCGGCATGTTCAAGATCAATGAGTCCTCAGCCAGCAACTACATATCCCTCTTTACTTTTAGCCCAATAAATCAATACTATCCCTAACCACTGCCCCTTGATGATTATAATTATCTGTTTGGCTATTAAACATATTCTTGCTTATTAATTCTAAACGCATCATCAAGACTAATAATTTCGACATCCAATGCCTCGATGGCCACTACGAACTCAAGGAGAGTGATGGACGGCTATGAGAAACGGTTCTTCTTCTTCCGTCTTTGGCGTGGTCAGCTTGTTTGCTTTTGAAGGGAGGGACACCTCGAAGTCCACGATTTCCCACTTGTAGCGCACTTCGCAACTCCAGCTTTTCGAATCTGCTTGCAAAAATACTTAGAGGAATTCTAGTTCAGGATTAGTTCGCAAGACTATTGCAGGCTTCAAGCCTTTTTTCAACATTCACGAATGGCTTTTTGCAAGCTGATTGATTTAATCAAGAAGTAAACTGATGTCTTAATTCCTTCCAGAGAAGGAGTTAACGCTACTGGATCCCTCATCTGTCACCCTGAAAGAGGACAACTGTTTCTGTCGTCATCCTCAAGATGAACACAATTAATAGGGTGGTAGATTGGGTGGTAGATTGGGGAAGAGCAAAATGTTTGTTTGCATTAATGCCAGCATCTTTGGCAAGGTTATAGAGAAAGTAACTATTCAAAAATGAAGCTCTGTACTGACTATCAGCCAGATTTTGTTGAATACAGCCCACTGAGTTTAGGCCAGCACAAAGAAGATAATAATCATGAGAAGAAACTACTGGTATTGCGTCAGTATTCAAAAAGCTATCCTATTTTCTCTTTTCAAAGGTCAAAGCCATTTAAAAGGTCAGATTTTTATTAATTTACATTAGACTATGAGTATATTTTAGGCATTATTGCTCAAAAAATCTTCAAAGTGAGTCTAATTTCTGATAAAAAATATGTATCAATCGATTCTTTTCTAGGATTTTGATGTTAAAATTAATTTCATACTTGATTATGCCCAATAAGAAATATGGCCTGACCAGCATTGATGCTCTAATCTGAAATTTCTCATAAATTTCAGCAGCATCTCAACACTACCTTTGCTTAAATGCTCCCGCTGGCAGCCAAAAACAAATGATCATCTACCGTCCAAGGATAGAGCACATTAGAGCACATAGAGAAATAGGTGAAAGACCTAAAATTTTAAAATTTGGGTCAAATAAAGCAAATCTCCAGTAAACAAAGAGAAAATAATGATAAAAACTCTTAAATCTTCAGACTTGAGCAAGTTATCGAGTAAAAATCGAAGAGTATGATGCGACTTAAAAAGCCTTGAGAAGCAAAGACACAGCAGTCTTATCAAATACACCTGCGAAAAAGAGAAAAAGGAAGACCAGATTTGAGATCGGTCAACCACCCGACAGTTTGAACCCAAAACTAAAAAAGAAGGAATATTCAGTATTGCTTTATGAAGATAGATAAAAAGGGAGTAATAAAAGGTGAGGTGGGTAAAGAGAAGGGTATCAAGATAGGGTTGCTAACTGATCCAATAGATATAGGCAAAGGTATGATTTTATATTTTTAATATGTATCGATGGTTCGATATGTTGATGATCAATAGGCGATGTTGACTTCCGCGTGGTTGTAATACTGTTGTCTGAAGAAGCCGTTCCTGTCCACGATCTACACATCCAGGTATCCCTTGTTCTGATTGTCGAACTTTTCTTAGACTTTAATCAAGAAGGTGATCTGCTTGTACCTGGCATTAATGTCGAAGGAAAATTTCACTTTTTCCTCTCCGTTCGCAATAAATCCCTCAACGTGGCGGTAGTAGTATTGCGCACCTTGTTGGCCTTCCGCGGCTCCGAACACTCGTGGGAATTAGAAACTATATAGTGAAAGATATACGTTGTGCCGTCTTGGGCCTACTTTTTCTTCGTGACAATGTTTTCGAGCTGATTGGTCTGAAGTGAGTAGCTGTGTAGAGCAAGAGCAATCGAAAGACGTTAAGAGCCCTCTTTTCCCTTGAATTGAACAATGAAGTCTGCAGCGATGGCTCCCTATATGAGTTATAGGCGATTGAAGACTGGACGAGGAGTCGATAGGCTGAATATTTCATTTAAGCTCAGTCTTTAAATGGGCTGAACTTGTCTGTCCTTGATCTTGAAGTAGATTCCTTTGCTCGCAGTCTGTGACAGATCACAGAAAAGCTCCTCATTTAATTCAGCCAACTTTTATGAACCAAGGATATAAAATTCCTTTTCTTCCTGACAGTTGGGGCATAGGCTTGCCCCTAGACCCTTTGAAAGTAAAGAGGCTTGTGATAGTATGAGTCCTTCCTTTAAAATTTCACTGTTTTATTTGGATAATTTGGGGAAATATTTCTCTCCTTTTTCAGTTAATTTGAGCCGAATTGGAACGATCGTGCTGTGAATATTTGATGAGTAAGTGGCATATCCTCCCAAGAGCATTCTAACATCACTGAGAAGTTTTTTCCTCAGCTCAACTTGATTGGCTTCATTTCCCTTGTTTTCGCTGGTTAGATTGTTTGAACCTAGTAGGAGTGGTGGCGTGGAAAAGCTTGTCATATTGTTGTTCCATACGTTATTATAATCAATAAAGATATCTGTGATATATGAGGGAACAACCACTATATTGTCTTTCATCTCTAAAGAAACCCGTTTGCCGTTAGTATCATAATCATAGACTTAAAAGTTGTGGTCGAAAATGAAATTGTTGAAGTTTTTGAAATTTGAGTATCTCTGAGCATTGTTTGGCAAATATTCCTTTGTGTAGAAAGCAGAGAGCTGATCCGAGCGTCTAATTGTCTGGTTGTCGTCATTGATGATGAAGTTTCTGGCTTTGAAAGCAGCCTGGTAATCCTGTTTGTTGATCACTGGGTAAGGCCTTATGTTTCGCTGTACCATTTTTCCCGGGTTTACCCACTCAAAGATGTAGTAATCCGCATATTTGATAGGACTAGGACCTGAAACTTGGTCGAGGATAGACGAAGGCTTGTTTCTTTGATCAAGGTAGCTCTGGGTGTTTGCATATTCTTGCTGGTTTTGGTAGTAGTCAGATGTAATCATCCTAATCTTGACCTAAAGTTAATAGTCCATCCAGCCATGATAGAGGAAGAAGAGGGGATTGGTGATGGATAGTTGTCCATCACTCATGAACAGTTGCAGCAAGTTGTGCATGGTGTTATGCGAATTCTCAAAGCTGTTCTCTGGATTGTTGGAACGTGTGCTGACATAATCGTTAATGAATTTGTTGGATTGCTTGTAAAGAGCATAGGCAAATTGATAGTGGGGAAGTGATTTGTTGTAGGCATCAGCTTTGCTTTTGTTTAAAGTTGACATCGAAGCCTTCTATTTTTGGGATATCCAGTGCAAATTTTTGACCTTGCTTCCAAAGAGAGTGTTGATCTCATTTTGGTCGAGAGTGCAGACGTTGATTGTGGTTCCGGTCTTTTAAATAGTTTTCTGGTTTTTGTAGACATTGATGTTTGATGCTGTGTTAAAAATGCTTGAGTAGTCGTCTTCAACTGGATTACTTCCAAAGAACTCAGAAGGATTTCCCCTGGGATTCAATCCTCCGTATACAATCTTGTTCTCTCCATTATTGTACTTAACCTAGTTTGGTGAGAAGTATCCGTTAGTTAAAAAGCCGGGAGGAAGCTGATTATTGTTGAGCCATCTGGTTGAAAAGTTGAAATTCCAAGGGTAGTGAGAGTTGACTTGGTAGTAGAGTTAATCGATTGGGTCAGGTTTCCTTTAGCTCAGTTCCTCAGGGATGCTGATGTTCTCTGTATAGTCCGCCGGGTTCCAGTAGTGGGCTGAGAGTTGGGGAAGTGGGGCCGTGGCAGATAACTTAAGCTCAGTCCTCAGCGCATCTATGGTCTTGCCATAAGAAGTAAACACTTCATCAAAGTATTTTCCGTGTTTGTTGTAGAGTTCAGCTGGAACCCTTGATTTTCCTCCAAGGAGCACTTCATCGGCATAGTTCAGAGCGATTTAGTAGCAGATCATCAGATGCCTATGGTAGTAGGGGAAATAGGTAGTCCCGTGCTAGCAGCAGGTCTGGTGAGACGATATAAGCTAATCATGGATGTTCTTTGGGCTCACTGGTTGGTAAGTTACCCTCTGATTTGGCCATTGACCTTATACCTTGATCGGCACGTAAAACTTTCTCAGATTACCTTGTTCCTGAGGAGGGAGGACTGAGAGGAACTTGAGACAGTAGAAAAATCTCTACCTTTATGACTTAGAGAGGGCGCGAACGTCGCGCCTAATGCGGGGTGGAGGCAACTCTACCTTACTCATCTAACCAATATATCTTAATTAATGATACGGTACTTAAATTTTATTGAATTTCCCATTGAACAACAAAGAGTTGCATTTTATTTAAGTGATTAAAAACATGAACCAGCACATTCAGAGTATTGGCCAGAAGCCGGCAAAGGCTTTTTTGAATCAAATCATTTATTTTGTTTTAACAAAAAATCATTCCATCGATCTAGATCTTGGAAGATGTCAGCTCGGCCTAAGCGGAGGGATCTAGATAAGGATCTAGAAAGATTTCCTCCCTATCTTTCGTGGTGTTGAGTCTGTAATATGAATACTTTTTGCTAAACTGGAGTAGTTCTCTCTTGGAAACTTTTTTTATTTCAAAACTGATAAGATTAGCTTTCTTTACATTGACAATCACGGCTAAATGCTCGAGGTAGGGATAGAATCTAAAGAAAATATGAATAGAGGTGTATGGAGTATTCCAGTTCGATAAATATAATTTACTTTAATGATTTAATAATAGTTGGCCATTTGGTGGGCTACTTTATGCAAAGGACAATATAAATAAGGCGAATCAGATGTATCTTGGATCCTCTTGTGGAGATCTTTGTAAAAATATGAAAATATTTTCTCTGATTAGCAAATACGTTTGATCTTGACTGCCGAATCAAATATTTTATTGCTGCCTTGATACATGGCTATGGCCAATCTGCTATATATGATGATCAGGAACTATTTCTGTCCGATTTTTACTTATCCTTTTTTTTTTGAATTCTTTTCCGAGGGCCTGTAGATGTTTTTGGCGAAAACTATCTATCGATTAGTTGGCTTAAATTATTGAGGCAATCCTGAACTGCGGATTACTAGCTCTCTATTTGGAGCACAGTGCGGACCAATGAACGATCCTTTATGTTGCCTTAATCCTACTCTTGATTATTTGTCTTCAATCATTTACGCGGTCATTTGTTTCAGAAGACAAGAGCTATCAGAAAGCAGCAATCGCTCTTTTCTCATCCTGATAATATTAGTTTGGTTGGTAATCAGCCAGCAGATCTTTCGAAATTGTTAATTCAGGCAACACCAAATGTGACATGTTCAAGATCTATACGCCCTTCATAGTCTTAATTGAGTTGCTGTCCGGTCTCAATACCCTAAGCCTTTGTAGTATTTCTAACGCTTTAGGAATATGTTGAGCTTGTTTCGTTCGAGTCTTGGCACCCACACGTCCATCATGAATGGTTTGAGGGACTTCACAGAGTCCCGAAACTTGGGTCAAAAAAAAAGCATATTTGCAACAACGAAGCGAAGATAATGATAGAGAAGCTGAAATGTTCAAACTTAAGCGAGCTATCGAGAAAAATAGAAGAGTATGATGCGACTTAAAAAGCCTTGGGAAGCAAAGACACAGCAGTCTTATCAAATACACCTGCGAAAAAGAGAAAAAGGAAGGGCCGATTAAGGGATTAGTGAACTGCCCCACAGTTTCATCTCAAAACTAAACAAACGGAAGGAATATTGAGTATTGCTTTATTAAGATAGATAAAAAGGAAGTAATAAAAGGTGAGGATGAAAGGTGAGGTGGCTAAAACAAAGGGTCTCAAGATAGATGACTATCTGATCGAATAGATAGGTGTAAAAAAAAGTATGATTTTATATTTTTAATATGTATCGATGATTCGATATGTGGATGATCAATAGGCGATGTTGACTTCCGCGTGGTTGTAATACTGCTGTCTGAAGAAGCCGTTCCTGTCCACGATCTACACGTCCAGGTATCCCTTGTTCTGATTGTCAAACCTCTCTTAGACTTTAATCAAGAAGGTGATCTGCTTGTACCTGGCATTAATGTCGAAGGAAAATTTGACTTTTTCCTCTCCGTTCGCAATAAATCCCTCAACGTGGCGGTAGAAGTATTGAGAGCGCTGTTGACCTTCCTGAGCTCCGAACACTCGAGGGAATTCGAAACTATAGATAGTGAAAGATATACGTTGTGCCGTCTTGGGCCTACTTTTTCTTGGTGACGGTGTTTTCGAGCTTATTGGTCTTAAGCGAGTAGCTGTGAAGAGCGAGGGCAATCGTAAGGCATTCATCGCTCTCTTTTCCCTTGAATTGGACAACGAAGTCTGCAGCGATGGCTCCCTATATGAGTTATAGGCGGTTGAAGACTGGACGATGAGTCGATAGGGTGAATATCTCATTCAATCTGAGTCTCTAGATGGGCTGAACTTGCCTGTCTTTGATCTTAAAGTAGACTCCTTTGCTCACAGTCTGTGAAAGCTCGCAGAAAAGCTCCTCATTCAATTCTGCCAATTTTTATGAGCCAAGGATATAAAATTCTTTCTCTCTTTTGCAGTTGGGGCATATTTTTGAACCTAGACCCTTAGAAAATAGAGATGCTTCTGATAACACGAGTCCTTTCTTCAGGATTTGCCTGTGTTTGTTGGATAAGTTGGGGAAATATTTCTCCCCCTTTTCAGTCAAATTAAGTTGAATCCGAACGATTGTGCTCTAAATAGATGATGAATAAGTGGCATATCCTCCCAAAAGCATCCTAACATCACTCAGAAGTCTTTTCCTCAGCTCAATTTGATTGGCTTCTTTTCCCTTTTTTTGATTGTGTGGCTTTTTAAAGCTGGTCATATTATTGTTCCATACATTATTATAATCAATAAAGATATCCGTAATATATGAAGGGACGACCACTGTATTGCCTTTCATCAATAAAGGAACTCGATTGCCGTTTGTATCATAGTCATAGACTTAGTAGTTGTGGTCGAAAATGAACTTGTCGAAATTCTTGAAATAAGAGTATCTTTGAGCATTGTTTGGCAAGTATTCTTTCTTGTAGAAGTCAGAGAGCTGATCCGAGCGTCTAATGGTTTGGTTGTCATCATTAATGAAAAAGTTTCTGGCTTTGAAAGCAGCTTGATAGTCTTATTTGTTCAGCACTGGGTAAGGTGGTTAGTTTGGTCTGAGCATTTTAGCTGGGTTCACCCACTCAAAGATGTAGTAATCCGCATATTTGATCGGACTAGGACCTGAAACTTGGTCGAGTACAGATGAAGGCTTGTCTCTTTGATCAAGGTAGGTTTGGGTGTTTTCATATTCTTCCTTGTTTATGACTGAATCTGTTGTAATCATCCTAATTTTGACCTAAAGCTAATAGTCGATCCAGCCATGATAGAGGAAGAAGAGAGGATTGGTGATCGATAACTACGAATCTTTCATGAAGTACTGCAACATGTTGTGCATGGTGTTGTGTGATTTCTCCATGCTGTTCTCCGGATTAGCGCTTGCTGTGGTGACATAATCATTAATGAATTTGTTGGATTGTTTATAAAGAGCATAGGCAAATTGGAAATGGGGGAGTGATTTGTTGAAAAGGTAGGCATTGCTTGAGTCTTAAGCCGACATCTGTGCTCTCTATTTTTGGGATAACCAGTGTAATTTTTTGACCTTGCTTCCAAAGAGAGTGTTGATTTCATTTTGATCGAGAGTGCAGACGCTGATTGTATTTCCTGTCTTTTAAATAGATAGCTGGTTTTTGTAGACATTTATTTCTGATCCCGTTGTATAAATCTTAGTATATCCTCGATCATTGATTGTATCAGTTTTGAAGAACTCCGAAGGATTTTCCCTGGGATTCAATTTTCCGTATACAATCTTGCTCTCTTCATCACTGTATTCAACCTTTTTTGATGAAAAATACCCATTAGTTAAAAAGCCGGGAGGAAGTGGATTATAGTTAAACCATCTAGCTGAAAAGTTGAAGTTCCATGCGTAGTGAGAGTTGACTGCGTAATAAAGTTAATCCATTGAGTCAGGTTTCCTTTAACTCAGTTCCTCAGGGATGCTGATGTTCTCTGTATAATCTGTCGGGTTCCAGTAGTGGGCTGAGAGTTGGGGAAGTGGGGCCGTTTCAGATAACTTAAGCTCAGTCCTCAGCGCATTTATGATTTTGCCATAAGAAGTAAACACTCCATCAAAGTATTTTCCGTGTTTATTGTAGAGTTTAGCTGGAATCTTTGACTTTCCTCCAAGGAGAACTTCATCGGCATAGTTCAGAGCGATTTAGTAGCAGATCATCAGATGCCTATGGTAGTAAGCAAAATAGATCGACCCATGCTAGCAGCACGTCTGGTGAGAAGATATAAGCTAATCATGGATGTTCTTTGGGCTCAATCGTTGGTAGGTTACCTTTTCATCTTAACCTTCACCTTATACCTTGATCGGCACGTAAAATTGTCTGAGATTTCCGTGTTCCTGAGGGGGAGGACTGAGAGGAGCTTGAGGCAGTAGAAAAATCTCTACCTTTATGGCTTAGAGAGGGCGCGAATGTCGTGCCTAATGCGGGTTGGAGGCAGCTCTATCTTTTCCATCTAACCAAAATATCTTAATTAATGATACGGTACTTAAATTCTGTTGTACTTCCGATTGAACAATAAAATGTTGACTTTCATTTAAATGATGAAACATATGAAATTATGGATTTAGAGTATTGGTTAGAAACTGGCTGAGGCCTTTTTGAATCAAATCACTTATTTTATTTTTACAAAAAATCACTGAATCTATCTGCATCTTGGAAGATGCCAGCTTGGCCTAAACGGAGGAATTTAGAGAGAATCTAGAAGGATTCCCTCCCTATATTTCGTGGTGTTCGTTCTGTAAATTGAAGGCTTTTAATTGAATTGCTGCAGTTCTCCATGGAAGGCGTTTCGATTTCACAACCTATAATTCAGCTTTCTATGCATCAATAGATATGGCCAGCTGCTCTAGGTTGAAATTAAGCCTAAAAGAGATGTCAATACATATGAAGTCTTCCAGTTAGATCAATATAACTTACCATAATTATTTCAAGATAATTGACCTTTCATGGACTGTTTTTTGGAAGGGACACTATAAACTAGGTACATCCTTGATAATCTTGTGGGGATAACTTTAGACGTGTGAAAATGTTCCAATGACTAATAATTTTTATTATCTTAATCCCTAATAAGAAAGTTTTATATCAGGCTTATTAGCACGCTACATTCAACCTCTTCTATTTGAAGAGTTGGAACTATTTCTATTTGGTTTTGGCTAATATTTTTTTTTTTGAAGTTGTTTTCGATGGTCTGTAGGTATTTTTCACTGAGAGCATTTCTATTCAATAAGTTAAGTTATCATATTCAGGTAATCTTGAACTGCGGAGCACTACTCTTCATTTTGAGTGGAGTGTGGACCAATCAAGCATCCATTATGGCGTCTTAATCATACTTTGCGATCATCTATCTTTGTTTCTCCTTCGTCGGCTATTTATTTCGGAGGAAAAGCGCGACGCGAAAGCAGCAATCGCTCTTAACTCGTCCTGACCATATTAGTTTGCTCGGCAATCAACCAGTAAGTCTCTCAAAATCGTAATTGAAGGCAACGCCACATGTGGAATGTTCGAGATCTGGAGGTCATTCATAGTGGAAATGGTTTTGCCGTCCGTTTCATCACCCTAAGGCTCTACAGTATTTCTAACCATTTGGGCATGTTGAGTTTGTTTCGCTCGAGTCTTGGCACTCACAAGTGCATTATGAATGGCTTGAGGGTCTTCACAGAGTTCCAAAATTTTGACCAAACAAAGCATATTTGCAGCAAGCAAGGCGGAACTAATGATAAAGACGGTAATTAATCGAAGTGAAGCACTTTATCGAGTAAAAATAGAAGAGTATGATTGGACTTAAAAAGCCTTGAGAAGCAAAAACACAGCAACCTCATCAAATACACCTGCGAAAGATCAAGGTTAGGCTAAGATCCTAGTGAAAAAATCAAAGTTTCATATCAGAACCGAACAAATGATAAGCAGATATAGTATATTTTATGATGATATACAGCAAAGGAGCAATAAAAGCCGAGGTGGGTAAAGAGAGGAATCTCAATATAGCTTACTAGCTGATCGAATAGATAGGTGTAGGCAAAGGTATTATTTTATAATTCTAGTATTAATCGATGATTCGATATGTGAATTATCAATGGGCGATGACTGCCTCCTCAAAGTTGAGATGCTGACATTTATTGCCGTAATCCCTGTCCACGATTTACACATCCAGGTATCTCTTATTGTTGTTGTCGAACTTCTCTTAGACATTAATAAGGAATGTGATCAGCTTATATCTGGCATTAATGTCGAAGGAAAATTTGACTTTTTCCTCCCCGCTCGCAATGAATCCCTCAACGTGACGATAGTAGTATTGAGAACGCTGCTAGCCCTCCTAAGCTCCGAAAACTCGTGGGAATTCGAAACTATAGATAGTAGAAAATGTACGTTGTGCCGTCTTGGGCCTACTTTTTCTTCGTGACGATGTTCTCGAGCTTATTGGTCCTAATAGAGTAGCTGTGAAGAGCAAGAGCAGTCGTAAGGCGTTGATTGCTCTCTTTTCCCTTGAATTGAACGATGAAGTCTACAGTGATGGCTCCCTATATGAGTTATAGGCGGTTGAAGACTTCAGGAGGGGCTGATAAGGTGAGCAAGTCATTCAATTTTAGGTTTTATATTGGCTCAACTTGTCTGTCCTTGATCTTGAAGAAAGTCTTCTGTGTTAGTTTCTTTGAAATGCCAGAGAATAGCTCTGAACTGAATTATGCCAACTTTTATGAGCCAAGGATATATATTTCTTTCTCATCTTTGCAATTCGGACATATGGTTGAGGCTAGACCTTTCGAGAACAGAGAAGCTATTGATAGCACTAGTCCTTTCTTCAGATAAGCTTCATATTTTTTGGGCAGTTGGAAAAACTTCTATCCTTTTTCAGTTATTTTTAGCTGAATCGGAGCTATCGTGCTCTAAATAAGAGATGAATAAGTGGCGTATATTCCCAATTGCATCCTAATTTCTCGAGTAGCATTTTTCCTCTGAGTTTCTTCTGCTTTCAATGCTTATGTGGTCACAGGTGTTGGTGCAAAGCTTGTCAAATTACCGTTCCAATCATTATTATAGTCATGATAGATTGCAGTGAGGTATGAGGGGACGACCACTATATTGTCTTTCATCTATATAGCAACCCGACTGCCGTTACCATTGTAATCGTTGATTACGTAGTTGTGGTCGAAAATGAACTTGTCCAAGTTTTTGAAATAAGCGTATCTTTTAGCATTGTTTGGCAAATATTCCGTTTTGTAAAGGTTAGTAAGCTGATCCGAGCGCCTAATAGTTTGGTTGTCATCATTGATGAAGAAGTTTCTGGATTTGAAAGCTACTTGGTAATCATTTGCAGTGAGGACGATGCCTGGCTGTGTCTTTGCAGCTGGTTTCACCCACTCAAAGATATAGTAATCTCCGTATTTTATCGGACTAGCGCCTGAGACCTGGTCGAGGATAGATGCAGGCTTGTATCTTTGATCAAGGTAGCTCTGGGTGTTTTCATATTCTTGCTTGTTCTTGACTGGGTCTGTTGTAATCATCCTAATTTTGACCTAAAGCTCGTAGTCGATCCAGCTGTGGTAGAGGAAGAAGAGGGGATTGGTGATGGATAGCTGCGAGTCTTTCATGAAGTACTGCAACATGTTGTGCATGGTGTTATGCGAATTCTCCATGCTGTTCTCCCTGTTTCCGCTTGCTGTGGTGACATAATCATTGATGAATTTATTGGATTGTTTGTAAAGAGCATAGGTGAATTGATAGTGGGGCAGTGATTTGTTGTAAGTGAAGGCACTGCTTGAGTCTTAATCCGACATCCGTGACCTTTATCCTTTGGATATCCAGTGCAAATTTTTAGCCTTGCTTCCGAAGACAGTGTTGATTTCATTTTGTTCGAGAGTGAGGACGTTGATTGTGGTTCCAGTTTCATCCAATTTTAAGTAATTTTTGTAGCGGTTGATGTCTGATGCTGTTGTGTAAATTTTAGTATATCCACGACTATCGAAAGTATTAACTTTAAAGAACTCAGTAGCATCTGATCGAGGAGTCAATGTTCCGTTGACAATCTTGTTCTCATCATCACTGTACTTGGCCTCAGTTGAGAGGAAATATCGAATAGTTTGGAAGCTGGAAGGGAGATCATTATTATGACCAAACCACCTGTAGGCAAAATTGAAATTCCACGCATAGTGGGAGTTGACTGCGAAGTAGAGGCGATCCATTGGGTCAGGAGTCCTTTCCTTCAATTCCTAAGGGATGCTGATGTCCTCTGTATAATCTGTTGGGTTCCAATAGTGGGCCGAAACTTGGGGGAGTTGTGCAGTGGCAGGCAACCCGAGCTCAGTCCTAAGTGAGGATATGATCTGAGCATAACTAGCAAACACATCATCAAATTATTTTGGGTGTTTAATGTAGAGGCCACCGGGGACGCTTTATTTTCCTCCAAGGAGAACTTCTTCCGCATAGTTCAGGGCAATCTATAAGCAGATCATCAGATGCCGATGGTAGTAGGCAAAGTAGATGGACCCGTGTTAGCAGCACGTCTGATGAGACGATATAAGCTAATCATGGATGTTCTTTGGGCTTATTTCCTGATAGATCACTACCTGATTTAAGCCTTGGACTTAAACCTCGACTGGCACGTAAAACTTTCTCAGATTACCTTGTTCCTGAGGGGGAAGAACTGACAGGAACTTGAGGCAGTAGAAAAATCTCTACCTTTATGACTTACAGATGTAGCGGTAGTCACACCTAGTGCGGGGTGGAGGCAACTCTATCTTTTCCATCTAAAAATATCTTTAGTTAATTAGTCGGTACTTAACTTTGATTAATACGAAACTTGGTACTGAACCATTCAAAATCACTATCTCTCATTTTCTTGACTTAAAATATGAATCAATTTCATCAGAGTGTTGGTTAGAGGCTGATGGAGGCCTATTTAAATAAAATTACTTATTTTATTTTTACAAAAATCATTCAGCCCATCTCCATCTTGGAAGAGGCCAGCTAGGCTTAACCGGAGGAATTTAGATAAGAATCTTGAAGGATTTCGTCTTTATACTTCGTAGTGTTGAATCTGTAAAATGAATGTTTTTAGCTGAACTGTTGCAGTTCTGCCATGGAGGCTTTTTCGATTTCGTTACCGATAAGATTAACTTCCTTTACATCGATAGGCATGATCAGCTACTCGAGGTTGGGATAATATCTAAAAGAGATGTCAATACATATGGAATTTTTTAGTGCGATTGAGATAAGCTACCGTAATGATTTCAAAATAATTGGCCTTTATTGGGCTGCTTTTTGGAAGGGACACTAAAAACTAGGTACATCCTTGATACTCTTGTGGAGATATCTTTAGGCATATGAAAATATTTCCTCTGTTTAGGATTTATGCATAATCTTAACTGCCAAGTTGAAGGTTCTATAGCAAGCCTAATAGTTGGCTATGCCCAGCTTGCCTTATTTGAGTGTTTGAAACTACTGCTGTTCGATGTTTGCTAATCTTTTCTTGAAATTGTCTCTGATGGCCTGGAGGTGTGTTCGGCTGAAGACTTGCTATCCGATAAGTTGGTAGATCTTGTTGTGGTATTCTTGAACTACGGAGTACTAGCTCTCTATTCGGAGTAGAGTGCGGACCAATGAAGGGTCCCTTATGCTGCCTTACCCATACTTCTTGATTATCTGTCTTTGCTTCTCCTTTGCGCGGCCATTTATTTCGGAGGAGAATCGCTATGCAAAAGCAGCGATCGCTCTCTTCTCATCCTGGTCATCTTACTTAGCTTGATAATCAGCCAGCAGGTCCTTCAAAATGGTTATTGAAGGCAGCACTACATACGGCATGTTTAAGATCTATACGTCCTTCATCATCGTAATTGAGTTGCCGTCCAGCCTCAATATGCTTAGCTTTTGCAGGCTTTATAGCCGTTTGGGTATATGTTTGAGCTTATTTTGCTCTAGCCTTAGTACTCGTAGGTTGGTGCACTTTTCAATTTTTTTAGGGATTTCTGTGATTTAGCAACTGCCAAGATAAAGCTACTAAAGTTGCTTCAATAAGTCAATCCTATCGCCAATCACTATTCCGTGATTATTGTCATCTGCCTGATCATTTTAGTATTGATCTTATTTTAATTCAGTTCTAAACGGATTATCAAGACTATTATTTCTAACATCCAATATCTTGATGCTTGGTAGAGACTCAAAGAGAGAGTTGGGTAGCTATGAGAAATGATTGTAGCCGATCTTTAATGTTGTCAGTTTATTTACCTTTTTGAAGACTGGGACACCTCGAAGCCCACAATTTTCCACTTGTAGCACACTGAGTTTCTCCAGCTCTTCAAAGTTACTTGCAAACACTCTCAAGGGATTTTAGTTTAGGATTAACTCTTAAAGCTAGTGCAGTCCTTCAAAGTCTTCCTCCAACACTTAATCGATTAAATTTCCTGACAAGTCAAGCACTTTCAGGTCATGGCAATCATGAATATCCGGGAAGACAACAAATTTACACTCATTTATGATGAGTTCTTTGATGTTAATGAACTTAATTTGCGATATCGTATCTCCCAATGCCAAAGTATTCAGCACAACTTTTTAGCAGCTACTAATTTGTGTAAAGTGAAGGCCATTTAGCTAGGTATGGGCAAGAGTTTCTTGGCAACTATGAGACAAGCATATTTCTTTGGTAATTTTTGAATTTTATAGAAAAGTAAGACTGTGAAGCTTGTTGGAGGATAGGTTTGTCTTTTTTAGCTTGGCTAGACGGCTAAACTGTGCATGAATGGTGGTGAGATTGCAGTTAGAAAGATCTAATGTTTCCAAATTTATGAGGTTTTATAGGTTTTAAGGGATGATTCTCAGTGTGTTTTCGCTTAGATTCAGGTGTTTCAAAGAGATATTGAACACAATCTCATGAGGAAATAGCAATAGATTGTTACTGCTTATGTTCAAGTATTCAAGCTTTCTTAAGTCCTTGATAGACTAGGGTAATTTTTCCAACTTATTGATTGAAAGATTTAGATAGACTAACACTGGCCCCAAGTGCTTGAAGATAGAATCGTGCAGGTGCCTTATGTTTGAATTGCAAATCTAGAGGTGAGCCAACTTGTCAATATGCTTTAATGTGGGTATTTCCTTTAGGTGTGAGCTGTTGATGATCAAGAATTATAAGCTCGTAAGTTTTTAGAACTGACCGTGCTTTTATAGCTCCTTCAGTTATGTCTTTTGCAAGTTAATCATGATCATCTTGCTTGGATCACTCAACTTCGGCAGATGGTCCAGCTGGTTATTGGCTAAATAAGATAAAAAATACCTATCCACAGATACTTAAGGTTGGTAAACTGAGAGACAATACTATCCACGTTTTCTTTCTTAATTTTGGACTGGTTGATACGGTCGATGATGAGTTTCTTCACCTTCGAATAGTAAAAGTTCATCTAGTTGGCATGAAGCTCCTCATTCAAAATGTTCCTTAAGTGGTCATCACCTAAGATGAAGTCAGATAACGAGAGCTAATCCTTTTATTCAGCAAGGGATTCTTTGATATATTATGCAAACAGAGTTTACTATATTTTGTTTCTGTAGATTATCTACTCGTAGTTGTGAGGGACTTCCACGATTACGTATTTTTTCAACAAACTTTTTATTGTCTTTTCTGTTAGTTCGTTGATAAGCTCGAAGGACAGATGACCGTTGGTATTTTTGATAGATATCAAGTATCTTTTCGATCTCTTTTAATATCTGATGAAATAGACCCCAACCTGCTATGAGCTGCATTCCTTTAATAAAAAGTAAGATAGTTGAGGGAAAGGCGTTTTAATGTCTGTGTATCTAGCAACAAAGTCGATTTTCAGTTGTTTTTTCAGTACTGTTGATGGCATGCTGGAGAGTTGACAATTTCCGCAATTAATTGCATTGCAGTTGAGGCAAATTTTATGATGTATGATGTAGTTGTAATGGTAGTATATTCTATTGCAGCTCGAACAGATGAAAGGTTCCGAATCATCAGTATATCTTTAGAAAGAATGAGAACAGTGCTTCGATGTAGGTCGGAATGCTTCAATCCTTTTTTCTTCTATCTTCTTATAGTGCTTCATCCTTTTGTCGTGGCACTGCCAAATGTTGCTCATTTAAGTGATGGGTCCAAAGTAGGAACGCTCTAGTTCATAAAGAAAGTGGTTAAAATTGTTAGAGCATTCAATGAACTTAGAAGTGTTGGTTTGGACAGCTAGTTGGATCTCACAAATCATGTTCGAGAAGAACAGGTTGATCATGATATCATTGTTGTTGTCGTTTAGCCGGTTCTTTACTCTCAAAACAGTCATCTAGGTCTCCTCAAGGATGTGCCTTAGCACTTTCTAGCTCTATTACTCTTTTGATTTAAATCGACACCGAAGCAAATCCTTTATTCTGAATGTCAAAAGCAAAAGCTAAGGATGGGTTTAATCGAGAACTCTCGAGCTAAACTTCTTAGAAACTTTCAGCAGGCCATGGATGAGTCGGTTTAGATAAGACACTGTAAAATACTAAAGACTTTAAACAACATTTGTTGTGAAAATTCCAGTATTGTTCTCTAACTAATCTTCATAAAGAGCCCATCTGGTGAGTAGGTGAAACTGCATCTTCATATTGCAATCTTTAGATATCTTCTCGATGAACTTTTTTATCTATATTTTCTCCTAAGCTATCAGCCGGTCCAGTTCTTCCTTGTGATCCAAGCTGAGGTAGAACAGCTTCTTATCCTTGAGCATTAAGACATTAATTTTGTTCAAGAAATATCCAGAGTGGTCGAATTTTTACCATAGTTACTCACACCATTTTGTTAGGATGCGGAAGATAGATTTGTCCTTCACCTTGAGGTCATTTATATTTCTTATTTCTTCTTCGGAATAGCACTTAACGAATTAGGGTATTTTCCTCTTGATGACATAGCTTGTATATGATTGCACTTTTTACCTATGTTCTCTCTTCTTTCTGTTCTTTTGATGCTATTCTCTTCTTTTCTACTGAAACGCTTGAATAGATGGGGCATTTTGACTCATGGCCATTTATATACTGTTTGGCTCATGGCTTTTATTCATGTTGAAGATGCTAGGATTGACCATGGGCATCGATGTGTTTGCAATCATCTCGTGTTCTGAATTCATTTTGTGAATTTTGTGGGTTTAGTTCCTGGAAGGCTCAGGGGATTTTGAGTTGTGAGGGGATTTCGAGTTTTCAGGTGATTAGTTTCTGGACTTATCGATACTTTTCTTTCTTCTTTTGCTCTAGTCAGCTTATTAGTTTTTCCAATTAAGATCAAACACGTTTTCGAACAGTTTCGTCATGGTTTCTTTGAATGAGTAGTAGTTGGTGTTGGTGGTATTGATGAGATTGTTGATCATCTTCATGATGATATCGTTGTAGACTCCTGATTAGCGGTATTAGTAATCGTAGGGATAGTGACAGAAGTAATCATACTCAATCGAGTCTGTGTTATCCTTCTTGTTAGAGCTGATAAAATGCTCCAGTTTGTATGGAACTTCGAGCTATTCATTCAAGGGATACTTGTACTTGATATACTATAAAGATTATTCCATGAATTTGTTGATCTTGTTCATGATGTTGGGTTTCAATTGATGATACCTTTTGGAAGCAAATAAGTAAATGTTGGTTAGTATCTTCTAACAGCAATAGATTCTTGCTTGGTTGTAAGTCATTTGACCGTTGAGGTAAAAGTTGAATGAAGTTGATACCACCTCGTTCACCAGTCTTTGGATCCAATTTTGAACAGATTACAATTAGTTTTACTCATCATTGTAGTCGATTTAGATGATTAGCTGTTTGTCCCTTGCTGATAAGAGATTTTCGTTGCTTTTTTGTATTGATTACTTATGCTTATTTGTGTTTGGCTATTGATGGAGATGGTTTCCTTTAAAGAATGTAGCTATCTCAGCCATCATATTAGTAAACTCACCTCTCATGGATCTTAGTTATGATAGTTATGACTCCTTTTCAAGATCAATTTCTTGTTTTTACACCGTAGGTGTTCTTCTGATGATCGGCTGGTTTTTCTTGATAATTTAAAGTTTTGGTTACTGTTTTTATAAAGGTTCAATCTTGTAAGTAGGAAGCTTAGTATTTTATATGCTAATCTCATAAGGGTTCTCCACTTACTTCAACTCCAGATCTATGGTGTTTGTATCCTTAAGCGGCAGATTTCTTAAATTGATCAAAGCTGCCTCATTCTTAGGATTTAAATACAATCCCTTGAGGTACTCCTTTGAAGCTTCGTCATATTTTCCCAATCTCTTCAAAATGTTTCCCCTTCCGATATATGGAGCATCATAATTTTGATTGGATTCAATCGACAGATCGTAATGAATTTGGGCCTTGTTATAGTCTTTAAGATCGTAGAATATGTTGGCGAGGGCGTAATGGGCTAAAGAATTCTTCGGATTGATTTCTATGCATTTATGAAAATATGAAAGCGCTTACCATATTTTCCCAAGTTTTTTATAAATGACTCCAAGACTATTATAAGGAGAATCGTTGTCTGGATTTGCCTTGAGTGAGATTTGGTACCACTCAATGGCCTTGTCGTACTGGTTTGAGTAGTAGTGTATGTTGGCGATATATTGCGCTGATGTTGATGTCTTGTGATTCTTCTCATAGGTCTTGATGAAGTTGGCCATCGCCTATTGGTATTGTTAGTGTTGGTAGTGGATCAAAGCTACTTCAAAGATGGCATCATAATTTTCAGGGTTCTTTATTATTTATTGGTATTGGCGTGTGAGCGATTGGAGTGCGTTGCTCTTCATATTAGATATATAATTGCAAGTATAAGACTATGAGATATATGGGGTTGGGGTTGGGGTTGGGGTTGGGGTTGGGGTTGGGGTTGGGGTTGGGGTTGGGGTTGGGGTTGGGGGGGTTGGGGTTGGGGT
>NW_022205036.1:0-20929 GCF_008831285.2 Nymphaea colorata
TTTAATTTGAACATTTGTTTTTTGATTTTGAATTCATATCAGATTATAAATATTGAATGAATAGGGAAGCACATGATGAATGCTTTTTGGAGAATCTTATATTCTTGAGAGATATCAAAAACTTATTTCGCTACCGCTCATTATTAAAGACCAAGAAACAAATTCCTATCTCAGAAATAAAGCAAGCTACGAAAAAGATAAGTCTTAGGATCAAGGGACCAGCTTTTATCAAAAAATCAATCAGGAATAAAAAGGGGAAATCACAGTTGATACTATCTGGTCAGCAGTACTTACATAGTTCAAAAAGGAAATATTCTAATGCTATATTCTCAAGCAAGCTTAATCCCTTTTGAGAGTGGCCCTCTCGTATTGCATAGGGCTAATCTTTGACAACTTCCAAGAAAATAATAAGCAAAATTGCTTTATCTTCGCAGGAGTGACAGGCATTATATGGATATTGATGGTCCTGCTGGACCAAAGCGCCTGGCGCAAGGTATAATTAAGCTCTCTTCGCATAAAAGGATCAATCACCTACGCAATGTACCTCAAAATCCTTACTCTAAACCACTCGAACATAAATGGAAACGAAAGCGGAGAGTTTATCAACTCAATCACAGAGTTCCACGATATCTTATAAAATGAAACTATCTTTATCTTCATCGGTCTTCTTCTCCTCTTGCTATCGTAGGATTGGCTGCCCTTTTAGTATGGCAAATCGGCTGGATAGCGATTGCTGGAGTTTTCTTATCCATTTTTTGTGAGTTTATTCACTACCACTACGCGAACTACAACAGCAATTTCTATAGCTAGGTTTCAAAATTCAAGGACGAGAGAATGAACATTATGGGCTAAGTAATTTCGGCTTTTAGATACATTAAGATGCAGGCATGGGAATCCTTCTTTGCCGATAAGATAAAAAAGATTAGATCAAAGTAAATGAATGGCTTTATCAAGTACGGGGCAGGAAGATCCCTTTAAATAGCTTTAAGCGAAGGTGTTTCAACTGCTAGTATGCTACTGATTGTTGGTGTTGCAGCACAGCTGAATGGGTCATTAACATCTAGTGTTATCATAAAGACAGTCTTAATAATCTTACTCATAAAGTTGCTCATCATTACTCCTCATACGGTATCAGTTGCTTCTATCAAATCAACACCTCATGGAGAGGGTCGCCGCCCTCTTCGCCAAACAGACCAATGTCCAAACCATGAAAACACCAAGAGGATAGCCCAGATACACCCTTCTCCTAGATAAGGATAAAGACCAACGAGGGAGAGAGTGCGATATGCCTCCGCGACGTCTGGTGCTCCTACGACAAGGACGTCGAGGGCGCTCCCATCCTCAAAGATAAACGTAAGCATCCGCGAAGGAGAGTTCATCGGCGTCTTCGGAAACGTGGGTTCGGGGAAGTCGACCCTTTTGAACCTTCTGGCGGGACAGGTGCCGCACGTGAGGGGCCGCCTCCGCCTCGCCTCCGAACCGGCCTTCCAGGAGTCGGAGCCCGCCCTGTTCTCGGGGACGATCCGGGAGAACATCCTGTTCGGGAAGGAGATGCGGGAGGAGCTGTACCGGAAGGCGGTGGAGTGCGCCTGCCTGGAGAGCGACCTGAGGACGATGCCGCTGGGGGACGCGACCGCGGTGGAGGAGGGGCGGTGAACCTGTCGGGCGGACAGCGGACGCGGGTGTGCCTGGCGAGGGTCATCTACGCGGACCGGCCGGTGCTGCTGCTGGACGACCCGCTCTCCTCGCTGGACCTCAGGGTCACCGACAGCATCATGGACCGCCTGCTCCGCCTCAACCGCGAGGAGGGCAAGACCATCGTGCTGGTCAGCCACCAGATCCACTGTTTGGTTAAGCTGGGCAAGTGCATCGAAGTCAAGGACAAAACCCTCCGTCTTTTGACTCACGAACAGTTCCTCGAAGTCAAACAGGAATATCAAAACTCGACGAAGAGTCAGAAACTGAAAATGAAGGACAATAATAATAAAAACCCATTAAATAATAAAGTGTTAATATAGAATATAGATAACAAGATATCTTGTAAGAAACAATCTAGCCTTTAGATAATAATTAACAAAATAATGGCTTCGTCTGTAGATTTTTAAAATACACTTTGAGAAATAAGTGGAATTGGCTCGTATTTCCTTTTGTTTCCTCTGCTACTCTATAACATAAGGCCTATATGGTGTCCTCATCTATTACCTTAACTAGTTTGACTAAGTTGAACAAGGAACAAATAGTGCCTTCAAAGCAAAGATTCATTCTGGACTGCTCTTGCCCTTATGTCTTTCTTTATTTCATCTTTCAATGATCAGAACCTTTATGCTCAACTATCACTGCAACTTGCTAACGAATAATTGCATCAGAAAATCTCGATAACGTTTTTCGATCAAGCATACTGTAGCTGGATAAATTGGGTACGAAGGGTATCCTTGACAAGTTTTCAGTAGATCTGGGACTGTTGGATGTGGGAATATTATCACAGCTAAGCAGTTTATTGATAATTACCTTCATCTCGATAATCCAGACCATAATAATTATCATATCCAATCCATCATGCTACCTATTGCCTTCTTCATAACATTCTCTTATTTATATGGTACCTGTTGGGAACTGATGTGGTTTCTGTAGCAAAGGATATGGACTTGGCTAAAAAGGATCAGTCATAGCGATTTTCTCGGAAACTCTGAATGGCTTGACTCAAATCCATAATATGCATGCTGAGGAGTACATGAAGTAAAAGTTGAAAGAAGTTCTTGATAATTCTATCTTCTTTGGCAAAAATTTTAGGAAAATGTTACGAGTTTATGTTGCATATTCGTATTATTTTACAACGCTATAGTAATTATAAGCTACTTTGTTCTCATAGCCATGAATAGTAGTGCAGATTATTTGAACTTTACATATTCTGCCGTCTTCTTGGTCTAGATTAACTAGTGCGCCTCAGTAATTGCATCCTTGTGCACGAGGATAAACTCAACTCTTGTGAGCGCTGATCGAATGATGACTTTGGGCAATTTGAAGAAATAAGATTCCTTTCAAAGACCAAAAAATACAGAAGGAATGGAAGAGTTAATGAAAGCTTAGACCAAATTTTAAATCAAACATAATAAAGAATTGACAAAGCTGACGAAGCCATAGTCCTCAGGAACGTTTCCCTGAAGTACGGGAGGAAGGGGACTCTGGCCCTCAACAGCATTTCGATGTCCATCAGACCCGGGAGAAGGTCGCCCTCATCGGCCGCACTGGCTCGGGCAAGTCCTCCATCCTGCAGGCCTCTACCGGCTGGTCGACCTGGAGGCGGGGTCCTCCTACGCGGTCGAGGGGAGGACGCCCTCGCGATGGGGATCACAGAACTCCGGAGCAAGTTCGCGTGCATATCCCAGGTGCCCTTCGTCTTCTCGGACTCCCTCCGCCGCAACATCGACCCTTCGGCCGGTTCGCCGACGGGGAGATCCTCGCCGCCTCCAGAAGGTGTGCATGCACGACTTCGTGGCCCAGGTAACTTTTGGGGTATTCAGCTGCCGCAGGGCCTGAGCAGTTCGATGGACGCGGGAGAGGCGGCGCTGAGCGCGGGGCAGAAGCAGCTGGTCTGCCTGGCGAGGGCGCTGCTCGAGAAACGGCGGTTCCTCATTTTGGACGAAGCGACGTCGAACATCGATCACCGCACCGATGCCATCATCCAAAGACTCATCCGAAACGAGTTCGCGGGGGCGACGGTGGTCGCGGTGGCCCACCGACTGCAGACGGTCCTCGACTTCGACCGCATTTTCGTCCTTTCGAAGGGCGAAATCGTCGAAAGCGGATCCGCGAAGGAACTGTGGCAGCAAAGGGGAGAACTCCACTCCATGATCCTCGGCAGCGGCAACCAAAGACACAGACTCATCAAGAACTCAAACCCAAAAATGAAAAATACTGATGATTATTTGTTACAAGTAAGAATGCCCTTTTATTTTGAGAATAGTTTATTATTTTACCGTACGGCTAAAATGCTAATAAGAAGTTATTTTATGTTCAAGGTAATATCTTCCAATAGCTTTTGGAGGATTTACTTATTTACTTTTGGGCAACCGCTGATTAGCCTTCTTTTTTATCTTGCTTTACTAATTAATCACAGAATAATAATTATATGGAAACAAATTACCAAAAGATTTATCGATAAAAAGAGAATGACATTACACTTAAATATACCATTAAAAGCAAGCTGAGCAGTAACGCCTCCCAACTATCTTAAAGAAATGACAACCTTTAGACGATAACGAATAATAGAACAAATACCTTATCGAACATCACCTTAAATGAACTCCAAAGTTATTTCGACCATTTAAGCAGCCAACAGCAAGTAAAGGCTCCCGCCTTATTGGAGTCAGTAAAAAATTTCAAAAAAGTCATTTACTCGAACCCTATCCTTAGAATGAATTGGGAGGTGGGTATTTCTAAATGCGAAATGACGCTAGGGGGGAAGAGCGGGGACGACGTGCTGCGGCTGATAAACTCGGCCTGCCAGAGCCCGCCCTGCTTCTCGCTGCACCCGCTGGTCGGCTTCCCCATCAACGCCATCTTCGTGGAGTTCATGCAGACGCAGAACGGCAGGGCCTTCTTCGCCGACCGCGAAGTCAACGCCGCCCTCAAGCCCGTCCTCGACGACTACAACCGCATGCTCCAGTCCCCCGCCTCCCTCGCCTTCATGACGCCGACTCGCCCAGCGGCTGGCTCTGTCCCGAGGCCCTCGCGCAGGTCGACATGGCCGAGTACGAGTGCTCGCCCGAGGAGCCGCACTACGGCTTCAGGTGCTGGAACGAGTGGTTCCTCAGGAAGTTCAGGCCGGGGGCGAGGGCGGTCGGAGCGGGGTCCCCGAGGGCGTACCGAGGGAGAACACCATCGTCAGCTCCTGCGAGTCCACGCCCCTGCTGAGTCCCCTGCAGCCGCAGACCAACGTGCGGAAGACCGACCGCTTCTGGCTCAAGGACCAAGTCTACTCGCTGGCGGACATGTTCGGGGCGGACAGGGAGGACCTGGCCTCCCTCTTCGAAGGCGGGACCGTCTACCAGGCCTTCCTGAGCGCCCTCTTCTACCACCGCTGGCACTCGCCCGTCGACGGGGTGGTCGAGGACGTCTACGACATCGCCGGCACCTACTACCTCGACCAGTCCGAGGCCCTCCCCTACGACGAGGCCTCCCCGACATGAGCCAGTCCTTCCTCAGCGCGGTCGCCACCCGCAAGGTGGTCGTGATTCGGGCGGCGAATGCGCGCGTGGGGAGGGTGGCGATCATCTACATCGGGATGGCGGAGGTGTCGAGCTGCGTGACCACCGTGCGCGTGGGGGACGCGGTGAAGCAGGGCGACGAGATCGGCCACTTTGAGTTCGGAGGCTCCTCCCACGCAATCGTCTTCGAAAAGAAGGCCAAACTGAGGTTCAACAGCGCCCTCTACACTCACGCCGAAGGCGCAAAGACGTCCGTAAAGCAAAAACTCGCTTTCTTCTTGGCAGAAGTCATCGAATGATCGCTCTATTCCATCATATATATTTATCTTTTTGTAGATTATTACGTTATTCTGAATATTGATTTCCGTAACGATTCCTTAGAAGCTGCATCCTTTTTCAATAATTAACGATGAAAACTAAAATGAATTGGCTCCTCTTGCTTAAAGATCACCCTAAAGAATAATACTCCATTCTTATTGAAGCCACAAAAGCTCAGACTAATACCGACACCAAAGTAATTAATTAAAAAGACTATTTTTGGATCGTCAATTAGATAAATTGAAGCAAAAAAAATGTTATTTTAGGGAGGAAATAGAACTTGAGGAGGATTTAGCAAAGGAACTTCTGAAATCAAACTAAAATTTCCTGAAAAAATCAAGAAAGATAAAAAGGAATGCCGAAAATTTGATTAAACGGTCCACCCGATAATAAAGAAGCCTCTCTTAAGGCGTCAAGAAACTTAGAATAGAAATGATTATTGAGATTGATCGTTAAGCATCGTTGAGAAAAAATTATTATTAATAATATAAATGGACGAGAAGGACGGCTTGTACGAACTGCAACTAAGCTATCATGACGGAATGAAAAGAAAATATTTTAATATTATATTACTTGCTTTGGTCATCTTACTTTATAGCATATTCGTTATTTGCATTTTAAATGGGGATGATGAAAAAGGAATAAAGATAATGCAATCGTGAAGTGAGGAGCATCGTTTCATGGTTAAGATTGTTTAAAGACCAACTTTCTCAAATAATAATTAATAATTAATTCAAAAGTTTTTTGAACTGTTTGTTACGCTACCATACGTCTAAGATCAAATGCAAATGGAAATGCTTGTAGCCGCTTTTGAATAAATAACCCATTTTTCGTGGTTTAGAAGTTATCATAAGTCCAAATCTTTACTCTCTTTTATGCGTTTAGTTGCTTAAACACATAATCTAATGACTTTTATTTTTTTTTTTCACTGTTGATATATAATTTTAGAATTAACTTCTCCATGATTAGTCCTGAAGAAAGCTAAAGTATATTAGAACGCTTGGTCTTTAAAAAGGACTTTAAACAGCTGGTTTATTGTAGATCGTTAATTTAAGCCAACAAATCGATTCCACTTTCAGAAATTAAAAAAATAATGATTTTGAAAAATCATAAGTCGAAGGAACCGAACTTTACAACAAAATCATTGATAACTCCGAAGGTAGAATAACATCCTCTTACATTTGGACAACTATTTTATCGAAATTCAAAAAGTAGATATCAACATGTTATATACTAAAGCAAACTTAATCCCTACTCAGAGTGGCCTATCGTTTTGTATTGGGCTTATTTTCGATAATTTCTAGGAGGGCAACAAGCAAAACTGCTTCATTTTCGCAGGAGTGACAGGAATCATTTGGATCTTGATGGTACTGCTGGACCAAAGCGCCTGGAGTAAGGTTGAAATGAGTTCGCTGAAGATAAAAAGCTCTATCACCTACGCAATGTACCTCAAAATCCTCACTCTAAACCACTCAAACATTAATGGAAACGAAAGCGGAGAGTTCATCAACTCAATCACAGAGTTCCATGACATTCTTTAGAATGAGACCATCTATATCTTCATTTGCCTTTCCTCACTTTGACGATTATTGGATTAACTGGCTTACTAGTGTGGAGAATAGGCTGGATAGCAATCGCTGGAGTGTGTCTTTCGATCTTCTGCGAGTACATACATTACCACTACGCAAACTACAACAGTAATTTCTACGGATAAGTCTCCAAATTCAAGGACTAAAGGATCAATATACTGGGATAAGTGATTTCAGCCTTGAGATACATCAAAATGCAGGCATGGGAATCTTTCTTCGCCGATAAGATAAAGAAGGTTAGAGAAAAATAGATGGGCGGTTTCATCAAGTATGGAGCTGGAAGGTCACTGTAAATTGCTTTAAGTGAAGGCATTTCAACTGCAAGCATGCTATTGATCATCGGCATTGCAGCCCATCTTAATGACTCATTAAGCACCAGCACTATCATCAAAACGGTCTTGAACATTCTCCTCATTAAATTGCTCATCATTTATTCCTCATACGGTATCAGTTGCTTTACCAAATCAACACCCTCATGGAAAGAGTTGCCGCCCTCTTCGCCAAACAGACGAATGCCCAAACCATCGAAAACAGCCAAGAGGATAACCCAGATACACCCTTCTCCGAGATAAGGATAAAGACCAACGAGGGAGAGAGTGCAATATCCTCCGCGACGTCTGGTGCTCCTACGACAGGGACGTCGAGGGCGCTCCCATCCTCAAAGGGATAAACGTAAGCATCCGCGAAGGAGAGTTCATCGGCGTCTTCGGAAACGTGGGTTCGGGGAAGTCGACCCTTTTGAACCTTCTGGCGGGACAGGTGCCGCACGTGAGGGGCCGCCTCCGCCTCGCCTCCGAACGGCCTTCCAGGAGTCGGAGCCCGCCCTGTTCTCGGGGACGATCCGGGAGAACATCCTGTTCGGGAAGGAGATGCGGGAGGAGCTGTACCGGAAGGCGGTGGAGTGCGCCTGCCTCGAGAGCGACCTGAGGACGATGCCGCTGGGGGACGCGACCGCGGTGGAGGAGGGCGCGGTGAACCTGTCGGGCGGACAGCGGACGCGGGTGTGCCTGGCGAGGGTCATCTACGCGGACCGGCCGGTGCTGCTGCTGGACGACCCGCTCTCCTCGCTGGACCTCCGGGTCACCGACAGCATCATGGACCGCCTGCTCCGCCTCAACCGCGAGGAGGGCAAGACCATCGTGCTGGTCAGCCACCAGATCCACTGTTTGGTTAAGCTGGGCAAGTGCATCGAAGTCAAGGACAGAACCCTCCGTCTTTTGACTCACGAACAGTTCCTCGAAGTCAAACAGGAATATCAAAACTCAGACGAAGAGTCAGAAACTGAAAATGCAGCACTTTAATAATATAAGATTAGACGATTTAAAGATTTAGGTTAAGAAAGGATTAAGAAAAAAGTAATAGTCATAAGGCACTATTTAAAACAACCCTGCTTTGAAGAAGTGAAAGAAGAAAAGGGGTTCGTATGTGCTTTTTGTGCTATATATTCAACAATAAATGGAATTGGCTGTCTTCCCTCTTACCCTTCTTTGCTATGCGATCTCATAAAGCTTGTATGGAGTTCTCATCCTTTATCTGAACGAATTTGACTCAATTCAATAAGGAACCAACAGTACATTCGATAATAAAAAGTCCTTCTGGCTTGCCCTTGCTATTATGTCGGTCTTCATCTTCATCTTTCAATGCTCAGAACCTTTCTCATGAATCTTCATTACAGTTCGCAAATAGGACCTACATACGGAAAGCTTAGATAGTATTCTAAGAGCGAATATCTTATAGCTCGATAGACTTGGCACCAAGGGCATTATGGACAAGTTTTCCACAGATCTGGGCCTGTTGGATGTTGGAATCATGCAAGACTAAGCCAGCTCTTCATCGTCAGCTTTATCTCATCCATTCAAATCATTCTTATCATCCTTTCAAACCCATAATTCTTCCAATTGCTTTCGCTATGCTCCTGGTCCTTTTCTTATGGTATCGGTATGGAACCAAAGTCGTTTCTGTCGCAAAGGACATGGATTTACATAAAAAGGACCAGTGATTGCTCTTTTACTGAAACTATGAACGGCCTACCCAATCCATAATATGCATGCTGAGGACCATATGAAGTAAAAGCTAAGCAAATATTGACAATTCAATCTTGCTGGGGAAAACTTTAGAAGAATATTAGGGTTTACGTTGCTATTCTTTTACATGACAACACCATATAATTGCTAGCTACTTTTCTGATAGCTATAAATGAAGTGCCGATTTTAAAATTCACGTTTTCGGCAGTCTTTTGGTATAAATAACGAATGCGCTCCTGATGTATCCTTGCACAAGATAATTCACTCTTGTCAGTGCTGATCGCATGATACTTTCCAAATGAAATTGGAAGAAAAAACTCGTAATAGAAAGAACCAAAGACAACTAAACTTTAGACATCAAACATCTTGCACTAATCTAAAAAAGCTTGAAAAACTGACGAAGCATAACCCTCAGGAACGTTTCCCTGAAGTACGGGAGGAAGGGGACTCTGGCCCTCAACAGCATTTCGATGTCCATCAGACCCGGCGAGAAGGTCGCCCTCATCGGCCGCACTGGCTCGGGCAAGTCCTCCATCCTGCAGGCGCTCTACCGACTGGTCGACCTGGAGCGGGGTCCTCCTACGCGGTCGAGGGGAGGACGCCCTCGCGATGGGGATCACAGAACTCCGGAGCAAGTTCGCGTGCATCTCCCAGGTGCCCTTCGTCTTCTCGGACTCCCTCCGCCGCAACATCGACCCCTTCGGCCGGTTCTCCGACGGGGACATCCTCGCCGCCCTCCAGAAGGTGTGCATGCACGACTTCGTGGCCCAGGTAACTTTGGGGGTATGCAGCTGCCGCAGGGGCTCAGCAGTTCGATGGACGCGGGAGAGGCGGCGCTGAGCGCGGGGCAGAAGCAGCTGGTCTGCCTGGCGAGGGCGCTGCTCGAGAAACGGCGGTTCCTCATTTTGGACGAAGCGACGTCGAACATCGATCACCGCACCGATGCCATCATCCAAAAACTCATCCGAAACGAGTTCGCGGGGGCGACGGTGGTCGCGGTGGCCCACCGCCTGCAGACCGTCCTCGACTTCGACCGCATTTTCGTCCTTTCGAAGGGCCAAATCGTCGAAAGCGGATCCGCAAGGAACTTGGCAGAAAGGGGAGAACTCCACTCGATGATCCTCGGCAGCGGCAACCAAAGACACAGACTCATCGAAGAACTCAAATCCCAAAAATGAAAATACTGACTATAATTCTTTACAACATGCAGAATGCCCTTTTATTAGAAAAGTTTTTATTATAGTAACTTATGCTAAAAAAGTTATTTTATTCAAGAAAAGTCCAATAGTGGGACTTTACTTAAGATCATACCTAGATTTAAGTTGTTAGCCTTCTTTTTTATCTTGCTCAACTAATTAATCACAGAATAATAATTATATGGAAACAAATACCTAAAATTATCGATAAAAAGAAAAACACACTTAATAACTTCCAAAACAAGCTGAGCAGAACGCCTCAACATCTTAAGAAATGACAACCTTAAAGTAACGAATAATAGAGCAAATACTTTATCAACATCACCTTAATGAACTCAAAGTTATTCGACCATTAAGCAGCCAACAGCAAGAGCTCCTATTGGAGTCTGTAAAAATTTCAAAAAAATTTACTCGTCCTGCCTTAGAATGAATTGGGAGGTGGGTATTTCGAAATGCGAAATGACGCTGGGGGGTAAGAGCGGGGACGACGTGCTGCGGCTGATAAACTCGGCCTGCCAGAGCCCGCCCTGCTTCTCGCTGCACCCGCTGGTCGGCTTCCCCATCAACGCCATCTTCGTGGAGTTCATGCAGACGCAGAACGGCAGGGCCTTCTTCGCCGACCGCGAAGTCAACGCCGCCCTCAAGCCCGTCCTCGACGACTACAACCGCATGCTCCAGTCCCCCGCCTCCCTCGCCTTCATGAACGCCGACTCGCCCAGCGGCTGGCTCTGTCCCGAGGCCCTGGCGCAGGTCGACATGGCCGAGTACGAGTGCTCGCCCGAGGAGCCCCACTACGGCTTCAGGTGCTGGAACGAGTGGTTCCTCAGGAAGTTCAGGCCGGGGGCGAGGGCGGTCGGAGCGGGGTCGCCCGAGGGCGTGCCGAGGGAGAACACCATCGTCAGCTCCTGCGAGTCCACGCCCCTGCTGAGTCCCCTGCAGCCGCAGACCAACGTGCGGAAGACCGACCGCTTCTGGCTCAAGGACCAAGTCTACTCGCTGGCGGACATGTTCGGGGCGGACAGGGAGGACCTGCCTCCCTCTTCGAAGGCGGGACCGTCTACCAGGCCTTCCTGAGCGCCCTCTTCTACCACCGCTGGCACTCGCCCGTCGACGGGGTGGTCGAGGACGTCTACGACATCGCCGGCACCTACTACCTCGACCAGTCCGAGGCCCTCCCCTACGACGAGGCCTCTCCCGACATGAGCCAGTCCTTCCTTAGCGCGGTCGCCACCCGCAAGGTGGTCGTGATTCGGGCGGCGAATGCGCGGGTGGGGAGGGTGGCGATCATCTACATCGGGATGGCGGAGGTGTCGAGCTGCGTGACCACCGTGCGCGTGGGGGATTCGGTGAAGCAGGGGACGAGATCGGCCACTTTGAGTTCGGAGGCTCCTCCCACGCAATCGTCTTCGAAAGGAAGGCCAAACTGAGGTTCAACAGCGCCCTCTACACTCACGCCGAAGGCGCAAAGACGCCCTAAAGCAAAAACTCGCTTCCTTCTTGGCAGAAGTCATCGAATGATCGATTGAATCCATCCAAGACATTCATAAATATCTTCATATTAAAGCTTTTATTAGTCTCATACTGACTAATTATACCAAGCATTCTTAATTATCACTTTTATAAAAGTTTTTTTTAATATATTATATAATCATTCTTATAATTTTATTTCTTCTTCCTACATTTTTTTCCATTTATGATTATTAACGAACATGGACCACTTTCGATCTATGCATGTCACTGCCAGCCGACCTCCACTAATGTCCACTGAGGTAAGTTTGTGCTGTTATATGATGTCGTCGATAGGCAACCGCTATAATTTTGGCCATGCCATAGCTTTATTGAGTTGTCATGGCTTACACTTGCCAAAAAATTGCCCTTTTCGTCATATTTAATGTCAGAAATGAGTTTGATATGGGCAGGAATGCGCTTGAGCTCTTTTTTTCTTCGAAGGTCGAAAATGGAAATTAAGTTCGATTTGCCAGCCACTGCTAATTCGAAGCCGTTGGGATGGAAGCGGCTGCAGAGAATAGAGTCGCTTTGCTTCACCTAGTATATTCCTTTTCCTGTTCTCAAGTCCCAAACCATTCCATATCCACCAAGGTCTCCAGTGAAGTAAAGCGATTGATCAGGATGCAGGCATGAAGTGTGTATTTCCTTTTAATGACCACGCTGGGTAAATATTTTGTTGAGTCTTTTGCCATCCCAAAGGATCCAAGATCTATCGTAGGATGACTTAGAAAATGAGCGCCAGTTTCCATATAAGTGATGTTGTTGATCCTATCTTTATGCCCCTCTTTCATGACAGATTTCTGTTCCTTCAAGTCCTTAAGCAAAGTCCATACGAGAAGCTCTCCATTTGTAGAACCTGTGATGATATTGGGAGCAGAAGCCGGAATCATTCCTACTCTTGGATTAAAATCAACTCCGCAAATCTTAGAGGGAGCTTTCAGTGACGTTACTTACGAGCAAAAATTAACATTGTTTGGATTTTCAGTGTTCCAAACCTTACCCTCTCCGCTGGAGCCAACAGTGATGTAAAGCTGTCCATTCGGAGCAAAAACTCCCCTTGTCACTGAGCTGGTATCTCCGTATTCCGTTGCAACCTTTTCAAAGTGAATTTCTTTGGCAAGAGCTATGTTAAAGTCTTATTCTGCTTGTACGCTATCTATCTTTTCATGTTCTTTCTGGTTGATCACTCTTGCCATTGATTTTTTGAGTGAGTAAAGAGTGAGTTGCGATCGAACCTTCTTTATATCGGTCCACTGTTGTTCTTCTGCAAGACGAGCAAGATCTATGCGTACAGGCTGAACAGGATCTTCGCTATTACTATTCATAAATTATAATAGAATGAGCCTTGAGTTGATTGGAATAACCGAGAAAGACTTTATCTTTCTGGCCTGTATTAATTACACGATCATGATCAAGCATTTAATGATGGAGCATTTGTGTAAGCAGCTCTAACTATGCTCTCATTTCTACTATATTTTAACGATTTTATTTCAAAATGAGAGGAAGCCCCATCGGTAACTTTAGAAGAGGTGATGATTACTCTCCATATGAATCCAACCCCAGAAGCTCTAACTTAGTTCGTGACTCCTCGTACTCTGGTGAGATTTAATACTGGAGGGCCAAGACAAGATAATTGGAAACATAGGTTATTGCGTTGACTGAATAGCTGACCCTCCAGGCCCACAAGATCGAAAAATCAAATGATTTAGAAGATAAAATTGAGTTACTTTTGGCCCAAAACACTCACTTCGTGGAGGAAAACTAAAACCTTATCAGATTGGTCCAGCAAAAGAATGCAGACATTGATGTGTGGAAACGCAAGTTCGATTCATAATACACACATTCCTCTATAGCCGAAGCCTAGAAGAAAAAGGTATTCGACCACCTAAACCTCAAGGACCAAGAGCATCAGATCCAAATATAAAAATTACTCTCCGAGGTTGTTCGTTTTTTATTCAGATCACCCGTCTGCAGAACGAAGCAGTGGAGATATAGGGCAGGAACAAGCTAGAAATGCACAGACTGAAGAATCAATATGAAAGTTAGTCCGTAGCTCAGATCCAAAATCTCAGAAGATCGCAAAATGGCAACTCTGAGATACAGGAACTCAATATTCGCAAATTGAAGGACACGATATAGGAAAAAAACTTTGAAATTGAGAATTTGAATAGACAACTAAGGCTCAAGGGCGAAGAGATGAAGGCAGAGGTATACAAATATCTATTCAGGCTAATTACAGTAGAAATGAACTTAAAAAACTTGATGAACAGAAATCACATGAGCTGGACCTAGTGGCTGCAGAGTATTAAAATGCAAGGAATAGCTTAGCCAGCAACACAAGAAAAAAGAAGATTAATTGAAGAACTTGCATGAAGCTAAGGTCAAAAGACTACAGTATGAGATTGAAGAGAAAAAGCATGAGATTGAAGAAAGCCAAGGCCGTCTAAAGCGCACAGGCAAGGAAGGAGAGACAGATATGGTGAGATTAATCAACGAAAATGAAACACTGAGAGCTGAGCTGAAAGAAAACGACAATAAAAATCGATCCCGCATCGACTAGTTGACCTCATTCTATGATGATAAGTTTGCCAAAGAAAGATAGGCCAATCAACTGCGTGAAGATAATCTGAGCGCCCACTATGCAAATGAAATTGCCATCCTGCAAGATGTTATAGCAGCCAAGGAAGAAGAGACCCAAAGGATATTGCAAACAAATAAGGACCTCAAACGTAACGAAGAAAAAAGGCTGCACGAGATCAAGCAAAACAACTATGAACTCAAAAGCAAAATATCAGAAATAGTGAGTCATTATGAGCGGGAAATCGAGCTAACAAAGATAAAGATTTCACAACTCTACGAAGCTGATCTTTCCAGCCTGAAGAGCAAGTTAGAGAACAGCTATGCCAATCACACCCTCTAGATCGATACTCTCAAAGCTCTTCTCAACGAAACGAGGACAAAATTGGCAAGCTAAGTGCAGGATAAGCTAGATCTGCGGAGGGATTACGAGCTAAAACTTGCAGAGTTGGGATTGTCTCACGAAAAAGTCCAAAAAGAGCTCAAAAATGTGATTGCCCAGAGGTAGAAAGAAATCGAAGGTCATACATCTAAAGCCTCTCTCACCCATATCTCACACAACCAGCTACTTCAAACGCGAAACTTGGATATGAAGCAGGTAATGGCTGATAAACGTGTCTTAGAAGGACAGCTGGCAGCCAAAAATAAAGAAATCGAAGCCTTAAACCTAAAGATACAGCAAATGCAAGGACTCCACAAGCGAGATATTGAAAAACTAGAAGAAGAAATCGATAAACGCAGCCAAGAGCATACTGAATGGTTGGCTAGGCAAGAAAAAGAAACTGCGGACTGGCAGGCAGAAAGAGTGGAGCTTAATGGAAGAATCGATGACCTCTCCAAGACAATTAGCCAGATCAAAAAAGAACGTCAATAAAAGTAGAACTCCTTAAACAAATCCATCAATGAGAAGAATATGTAAATCGCAAGATTGCAAGGAGTAGTCCAGGAGTTAGAGCAGAAGATAAAGTCTTTGGGATCTAAGAACCAAGTTGAGGTGTAAAACGTGGAAAAGACTATTCTGGAGACGAGGACATTAATGAACAGCGAGAAGGAGAAGTTCTTTGAGGTGGTCAATCGCGAAAAATCCTTAGTGGAGAGCGAGTATGCGCATATGAAGCAGTAGCTTGAAAGGCAAATCGCTGATCTGCAGAAGCAGAATGAAATTTTGCAGGACAACTACCGAAAGATGCAAGTCCGAGAGGCTGAGCTCAAGCAGGATGTTCAAGGATTGACAGAGTCTGTCAATTAGCGGGGCAAACTCGAAGAAAGGGTGATCAATATCGGACTCTCCAACAACTACTTCAAGAATGTGGCTGAAATCTACAAAAAGGATATCCCCAAATGATTGCCCACCAGCATTCAATTCCTATTTTATATATCATCATTGCATATGCTTCAGTATAGGGTTACACCTCCAAAGAAATGTGTTCAATAATATTCAATTTCATATTCACTAATGATCTCTGGACAACTCCTTTCCAATCCAGACATAATTTCAAATGGACTATGGATTTTCGAATGTACTTGAAAATGTTTCCTAAGTTAAAATTCATAAAGAATCAATAATAAGTTCCGCTTCTAATTTGGTATAGCTTTCTATTGAGCTAACTTCTCATGTTACTCAAGAACTTTGAATGGTCTTTCAGCGCTGTTTCTATATCTTTTGTTTTGGAAAAAGTTTATTGGGTTCGATTGAGAGGCCGATCATGGGGTAATTCTTCGATTTGGGCAGACACACTTCCAGCTCTGGCCAGCTCCCGTTTCAGCTCGATTTCTTTGTATTAAAACTTCTCTGTAGAGAGCTCCTCAATGGCATTTTTATCATTTACTTCAGCTCTTTTAAGGAGAACTTCCATCCTTCTCAGCATCTATTCATTTTCTCGCATTATTCTCACATCTTGGTTGTACTGTTTCAGCAGACCCTGGCTGCCAATACCGTTGCTTCCCTTGTAGTTTTGGAGTGAGCCCATAACTGAAGCCAGAAATTCTTTGTCTTTACGACAGTTATCCTTCATTTGCTTATAGTTGTTTTCAAATCTTAGATACTTGTCTGACCTGTACTCCAGATCGTAGTATTTGGCGAGTTTAATTAGTCTTTCATCAATTTAATGATCGTCCTTACACTTGTAGAGATCACTTTGGAGCATCATCAGCTCCAAAGTCACACTTTCAAGCTCGATTTGACGCCGCAGAGAACTGATTAGCATGGTTTTGTTTTATATAGAAAGCTCCTTTTATTTGGCTTCAATCCTGAAGGCTATATCCTTACTTTGGCCTTTGGATTTTCCGTGGATATCACTGATAAACTTCTCCTGCACTGAGCTTAACTTTTTGTTCATATCTGTTTCATATAACCTTATCTTCGTTTTCATCTCATCGTAAATATTCTATATCTTGGATTCGATCTTTTGCTTGTACTCTTGGTCGAGTCTTTCCTTCTACTTGGCCAGCTTTTGTTCTTGACGGTGGCGTTACTCAGCCTGTTTTAACGAGTATTCACTTGTCAGCGTTTCTTTTATATCATGAAGGGCTTGCTATAGGTCATTTTGGCACTTGAGGGTAAAGCTTTGCATCTCTTTCTTCTTGTAGGACTCAATTTTTTGTTGAGAGATAGCCTTTATCCTTCCTTTTTTTGATGCAAGCTCAGAAAGATAGGCGTTATGATCAAACCTAGGATGCGCTTAGTTTAAGCATACTCTCGCTACAGTTATGCCTCCTTTTCCTTGATCTTCTGAGCGCATGAGGACCTGATGGAATGCAGTTCTTGCTACAGGGCATCAGCCGTGGCTGCTTCTATTTCCCTATTTTGTCCGTTTTAAAATTCATTCTTCAACCTCTTTAGGGTTTCCTAGACTTCCTTCTTCTTGTTTTCTCTCTACTTTGCAAGCCTGTTGATTGATTCCTACAATTTTCGTTACTTTTGAGTAAACTCATCGTCCTTTTCCTGCTGGTACTTATTTATTTTAAGATGCATATCCTCCTCATAGACACTGCTAAACTCACGATTTTTGTGTTATAACTATTTCTCATAGTCCTTAAGCTCTTATCTGAGACCATCTTGCAAGGACTATTCAATCCTTTCCTTAATTCTCTCTTTTTCCTCTTTTAGCTTATCCTCTAGTTTTACTTCTTTCTGCTTTCCTGAATATATTTTGCTGATTTCATTCTCATAATCCTGCTTACTCTTCTTAATCTTGTTCTCAGAACGCTGTCTTTCTTCTGCTTCAAACTCTCTCCATTCTTTTTTGAGTCTTTCCTCGAAGTTTTGAAGCTATTCTTGGTATTCTTGCTAAAGCCGTGGGTCTAGTTTGACGATTGGAGCTGAATCGTTGCTTGGAGCAAGCATATTGGAGTTGCTCATTTTGGAGGCGAAAAGGTTAGAAGCGTTATTATTCAAAATGTTGGAGCCTGGGCCACCTGGAAGCTGGTTGCTGGCCTTCATGTTCATAGACTTTAGGTTCTTGCGTGCCATTTTCTCCTTTTGCTGCTCGTACTTCTTGCGATACTCCAAATCAGTGGGATGATCATATGTTTTTTCTTGGGTAATGCGATGCTTGTAATACACCTCTCCATCTCTTCCTTGATAGGGCACCCAGTTATCAGGCAAAGGAGCCTTAAGACCCTCACGAGCCAAGTAAAGCAAGCCTTCATCTTCTGGGAAACGCATGCCTAAGGTTTCGATAGCATATTCCTTAACTTCCTTCTCAGTGGGTTCATAGCTGTCATCAACCTCTTCAACAAGAGGCTCTGACTCTTCTTCTTCATACTACTCTTCGTATAGCTGGCTATTCTTATTGGGAAACCCACCGTAGGGTGTAAACTTTTGATTGTACATTTCTTATAACGAGTTTGAATCTCACCGAAGATGAAACAATAAGCAGGCTATTAATCGAGGTGATTTTGTTTACTTATATATATGAGGGGATGTAACTATTGCTAGTACTGAATTTCCATGCATAATTATCAGCCTTCTTTGTATATTCTTATGGACAGATTGACGAAAAATTATATCGATGACATCGTCAAACCTCTTCTAAATCGAATCGAATATCTCTAAAAAAACAATGAGGAACTTAAAGTCCAGGTGAAGTATCTGCAATCCCTTCTTTTGAACGAAAAGACCTATGCCAAACCTACAAGTAAGAGATTCATTATTGAGTATCTGCAGCCTACCACATGCGGGAAAGCAAAATCTCCTCCAAAGGATAAGGCACCCCCGACAAGAGGCCAAATTGGAACAGCAAGACTAAGATTGACTATGTGCCTGTTGTCAACTTGTGTACATAACCCCATATCAAGAACCTCCAAATTACGATAAGGCGAAAGCAAAACCTCCGATCCCGAAACTCACCAGAGCGTCGAGCAAAAAGGGCGATTAAGAAGAAGCAAGAAACTCACGTAGCAAATAAAAATCTTTGGGGAAGACTTTCCAGGACATGAGCAACAAAACAGCAGAAACCAAAGAACCTAATCAAAGGCTAGCCTAAGGATTTCTAGAAACGCTAGACAAATGGATTAGGATGATGATTAAAACCCCTTCTAGCAAAATGTCGGACAAATCAAGGAACGATCAGCCGAAATCGGGCTGCTTAATTTCAAATTTTAGCAGCTTGTCAAATGCAATACCGAAATCCTCGCTTCTATGAAGCAAAACAACCAAGCTGCTCGGGAGAGTCTGAAGCAAGTGGGCGCCCCTCACCCAACAACTACGTCGAGAAAGCTGTCTCTCCCAGATCTGAACATCACAATTCCGAAACTGCATCACCCAACGAGCGCTCCTTCGTCTCAGAGTCGCACCCCGATACCCGCCAAGCCAAGATATGTTGAAAGGATGATTATTATACTGCATATCACTGCTATGCTAATGGGGTCAGTTGTTGGTAGTAACGTTGGTCACAGCTGTGGGCTACCATCCTTCAGGTTTTGGCTCGTTGAAGAACCATTCCCAGAAAGATTCATTCATTTATGTTGTCTGCAGCTCTCGAGCGGATTAACTCGGATTAATCTTTCTATCACTTGTTTGGATTTCTAGGATATGTCCTTATGGATATACTCGAAACTTCCCTTTCTTATTTTTTCAAAGAGGTCTGCCTCAGTTTTGGCTCTAAAGGGATAGTTTCCTTGCAAAATTACGAAAAAGAAGATGCCTAAACTCCACAGATCGGTGTATATGGGGACATGATCCTTTTTGGAGACGATTTAGGGGGCCATATAGGTAGGAGTCCCACAGAAAGTGTCGATGGTATTGGGTGGAACTGACTCTAAGCTGAAGCCAAAGTCGATCAGTTTCAATTCCTTGTTGCGGTTGAGCAGTATATTCTCCGCTTGATATCCCTGTGAACAATATTCCGTTCGTGCAAGTAGCGTAATGTCTCAGCAATAGTCCTTAAGAACTGTTTGGCCTATGCTTCCTGGAGGCGATGCTATTTTTTGGAAAGGAGATAGTTGTAGAGGGAATTGGCGCCTCCATACTCCTGGATAAGATAGATCTCTGAGGCGCCCTCGATGACGTCTATGAGTTTGGCTATGACAGGATGGCTGAGCTTCGCAAGGATGTTGATCTACCGTTCAAGATTCCTGAGCTTGTTCGGTTCGTCCAAACGTTTCTTTTCGTAGATCTTTATGGCTACTTTCTAGTTGGTACGCTTGCTGATGCCCATCTTGACGATACCGTAGGCGCCCTTTCCCAACTCCTCGTATACTTGATAGTACTTGAGTTCCTCTTCTCCTTTTATCTCGAAGTCAACATTCATAAATTTCTTCTTTATTGCTTTGCTGGATCTCTCCTTCTGCTCCATCTTTTTTACTTGAGTTTGTTCATGTAGTTGGGCGGGTACTGCTGCTGGAGGAGGTTGTTGAACAGCTCCTTATTTTGAATTTTTGCCCTTTCCTCCTCTTTCTCGAGGGATTACTCCTCCTCTTTGAGTTTGAGGTCCGTTACGTCTTTTCCTTGCTGCTCTCCTTCAATTTCAAGTTTTTGTTTGACCCGCTGGTAGAGGTCCGTCTACTTCTTGCATTTATCTCTTCCTCAAGCTTCTTGGGCGGCGTGCTTCTCCTTGTGGTCACTATAATCCCTTCCCTTTTCTTTATGGCAGCCTATAAGGAGCTCTCCTTCACCCCAACAGAATTTTCTACATGATTTCATCTTTACTGAGCTTGCTGAGGTGGAGGACTCTTTTTTCATAGACATCGAAGCTGGTCCTGCTGGCCTTTGAGCCACCCCTTTCGGTATTTTGCTGCGACTGTACATCCTCTTCCTCTTTGGTATTCTTGGAGACTGATTTTTCTTGGTGAGAGGAGCGGTACTTTTGAAGCGTAGGAAATTGGGTGTGATGTTTCTTTGGTGCGTAGGTTTGGTATCTTTGTTGGAAAACATGCCCGTAGCTGATTCTTAACTATAATTGCAATTATAATCTATAAAAAAAACAATGATAATGGCGTGTAATGTGCTACCATAGCCCTCCCAAGGGATATAACAATGGGGTTGGGGTTGGGGGTTGGGGTTGGGT
>NW_022205037.1:0-42963 GCF_008831285.2 Nymphaea colorata
CCAACCCCAACCCCAACCCCAACCCCAACCCCAACCCCAACCCCAACCCCAACCCCAACCCCAACCCCAACCCCAACCCCAACCCCAACCCCGGCATTCTTTAAATAAAATATGAGTATTTCAAATCTTGAATAATCTAAATAGAGTGATATGTTCTATCCTGCGTTATTCTTATTGGATATTCGATCACAGCATCTTCTTGACTTTGGAGAAGTTGTCGTAGTTTTAATCCGATCGGTAGTGCCAGTTAGTCAGGTGGAATGAAAGAACGCAAGTGCTGAGCAGGTACACAGCCACGAAGGTCTTGTTGGCGGCTTTGTTGCGGTCAAAGGTCACGCTACGCTCACGCTCGAAGTAGGTAAGCCTGACATAGGCAAATGAACTACTCTTTGGTGAATGGGATGCCTCCTGATTTTAACGAGCTGTAGCCGTAGAACCTGCGTGTAAGGTAGGCGAGGGGGATAGTGAAGGCGCTCAGGAAGAGGCAATTGAGGAGAAACTTTTGACGAGTCTGCGTGGAATCAAATTTACTTTGAGGTTGTAAGATGCGTACTCCATCTTGGTCCTTCTGAGATCCTCTTGCATGTAGTATCGGTTATATGGTTGGTTGATCCAGCTTTCCTCGAGGCGGTCGAGCATCTTGACCTCAGCGAGGCGATCAGGTACGGGTGGAACTGCTTCCTCGAATCCCATCTTTTCTCGATCTCAACAAATAATAAGTGTTTTAATGAGCAATAACGAGGAGAAGGAGGACAACGAGTAGGTTATGATCAACACCCCATAGGGATTCGATGCACGTAACCACTGACAACATTTAGCCCTCTTCTGCTGGGATGCCGCCAAGACCAGTCATAAGATAAAACTCGATCCCGAGTGCCTGCGAGCCAAGTCGACTGAGGGAAACGGCTTCAAGACCACCATGGGCACATAAATCTTCACAGAAGGTGGCAAGTACTACTTTGAAGTGTTCATCAATAAGGGACAGCTGATCAAAATTGGCGTCTGCAGGCCCTCACTCACCAACCTTTAGGAGGCTTTCTCTGATGGTGTCCATGGGTGGGCTATCTATAACGGACAAACACGTCATAACAGCAACTCAACGGGTCCAAACTACGGATCCCAGCTGGCATCAGGCGATGTAATAGGTGTAGCAGTAGATATGGTGGAAGGCACTTTGGGCTACTATCGAAATGAGACATACTGGGGCGTGGCCTTCAAGGACGAATAGCTAAAAAAGGGAGAACTGGTGGCGGCTATCTCCCCCATCTACAATAATGACACATTCACGCTGCGCAACATGATAAAGGAAGACTGAATCCCTGTTTATTTAAATCATCTATCCTTCCCATTATCAATTTAACCTCGCAATACCGTTCCATCCAGTATCACTTTCGCCAACTTGGGCTGATATCTCATAATTATGCTATATTATGATTATTCTCCCTCTTTTGTGAAACTGACCTAAATTTAGTTGATAAAGGGTATATGAGAATAGAGAGAGCAATATCACTTAAAAGTGCTTCTTTCTGGCTTTTCATTCCAGTTTCCAGTATTTGTAATTCAGCTTCATAGACTTTGAGTGCTTCACAGCCCTCTCAAGTTCATACTTCAAGTATTCAGCTTCGATCTCGCTCCCCACTTAAAGTTGAAGTGTGCGCCCTTCGGCTAACACAACAATACACCTATTGATGTCCCGGATACGACTAGCCTTCAGGTAATGTTAGGCGCCCTCCTTCACCACCCTTGTGATGGAGCAAAGTTCCAGCCTCTTCTAGTCGTCACGCTCTGTTGATTTCCAGCAAAGGCAGCGAGAGTCTTCGGATAAGTAGACGAATTTATTGTGCGGCTCGGACTTCCCCACAGAGTGCTTGACCACCAGGTACCCTCTTCGCAAGTTAGATAGCACCTCCCCAATCGATTCTGACTCAGAGCTTTCTTCACTCCTGCGTTTGGAGGGTGAGTTTGAGGCGCTTCTTTTGAGCCGAAGGTGATCATCATGAACTTACCCAAGGGCGCGCGACAGTAAATCGCGTATCTTTCCCACTCTTTCTGCAGTCCTAGCTGGCAACTTGTATGCAAGGTTGGCTCTGGTGCTGGCGAGGAGCATCAACTGCTAAAATCAAATTATTATGAAAAGAGAATTATGACCTTCAGTAGTACGTCATCACCAGCACATATCCCTTACCCTACCAGCAACCACCGCACTTGACCACTCTGGCTCAACGGGATTACTTCCTGCAGCTCTCCGCTTTGCCTTCCTCCCTCCAAGTTTTACAGGTATTTGGATTTAAAAATAATATGGTGATCACTTTATGGGTAAGTGTTATTACTTGCAAAATCGTCTTAAAACGAGTAGCGATTGGACAAATGAGAATGTTACACTGCTTCCTCTCCATGTTTCGATTGATTATCTACTCTTAAATGACGAGGATTTGGCGCAAAGAAAACACATAAAAATTTAGCGAAGCAATTATTTCGATACCGTAACTCAATAAGATTCTATATTAATGAATCTGTAGTTTTGATTAACCGTTTACAAATGCCTAAGCTTATCTTTGATGAAGAGCTAGTTTGGAAGGGCCTGAAAAATGCAATCGAAAATATGCATGTATTTAACATGGGAATGACTACACAAACAATTGCTGAAGATCAATAAAATTTTATTAATTTGAAACTACTTGATAGTGTTTATGGGAAGAAAGAGAATACATTAAATAATAATCCAAGTTTCCTCGAATTCACATGATTCTTCATGCGTGACTGCACCCACAAACTTTAATATTTTTGCATATCTATTTTTATGGTTTCTTCATAGAAGCGCTAACCAATAGACTTAACCAACTCCTTTGCCGTCAACTGTTTGATTTTCATTTCAGACATCCCAAAATCACATTTTTTGAAGATTCAGCATACGTAAGTTAGAGTGATGGAAGGGTAGGTGATGCTAGATTAAGGTTGGAGTGTGGCGTTTTATCAATTAATTTATTATGCGGCAGGGCGACAAGACATGCCATCGCGTCACCATCAAGACCGAAAAGGAGCTTGATGGATTCAGACGGAGATAGGAACGCCATATTGAAGGCGTGGCAAGAGTCATCCTCGGCAAGCTTGAAGGCGGTGTTCAGGAGATATGGATGGACGAGCTCCGGAACGAGCCAGTGGCGAAATTAAAGGAGTTCAGCGTGGGCGAGCGCGGTCTATGGTACGCAAGGACCATAATAGCGGCTTGCTGTGGCCTGGCAAGCTACTATGGCTTCTTCATCATCAACGAAAACATGGTGTTCTTCAACTCACAGCGCGAAGTCTCAGTGTGGATTAACCCTGATCTGCTCGAAAACCATATCAAGATCTACCTGCCACACACTCACGAAGGAGAACTTGCAATGATCCGTAGCATCATCAGCTTCCTGAAGCTTTGGCTCAAATACGACTACAGCCTGCTGACTGAAATCAAGCACCTCCCAGAGCTGGCCAGCAGGTTCGACATACCTAAGCGTCCCGAAGGGTTCAAGCCCAAGTCCCCAGGCCGATAATTCATGGGCGGACGTAGAAACAGCGTCAATCTAGAGTCGGGAGAAGTCCCCTTACGAACCGGCGAAAGGCTCCCATTGCACGGACAGCAGCTGCTGATGGAAAATCGGTCGACTAAAGACGTTTGCCGCTCTCCCAATCGAGACAACGACTTCCTGACTTCAAGCGTATCTGGTAAGACAAGCGGACTAAAGTTCAACCAGCTGACAGCCGAGACGGAGAAGGGAAATCCTGACTTCTAGCATCGCAGCTTTAATTCAAACAACAACATCGCTCCTTTGACTAAGTCCATAGGCATGAACAGTAACAGCAACTATTTCCCCAATAAAACTACCTCCAACAAGCATCATATAGTCAGCATGATCAACAAGCTTGACTCTGGCTCAAACGAGTATGTTAAAAACAAGCTTCTCTTAGACGACTAGCGCATGAAGGACCTCGAAAAGGAAAAACTGCGAAAAATGAAAGAATCTTTAGACGGCATTGGAGAAGAACTTAATGATCTCTTCGTATCCAATATCGAAAACGAGGAGGAAGACCACGAAGAAAAGAAGAAAATTGAGGAGGAGTTCGAGAATATCCTGGGATGAGTTCCGTCCTCATTTATAGCCTATCCTCCATCATATATCACCATTCTCTTCACATCTAATCAACACATGAATCCGTTCATATAATCACAGTCCTTGAATATCCCTGCTGGCATAGCTGTATATGAATCCTGCCAATTTCTTGTAGTTTTCGCCCAAAGTAGGCACTCCTGACAGCTTTTGCTGAATCCACTAATTGATCCTGGAGCAGTGGTTCCTGTATTCAATATTGAGCTTGTACTTAACCAGCAAAAATTGTCCCATGATGAACAGCTTGAAGATGCGTCCCCCAAAATCGAGCGGAAGTGTCACTAAGATAAAGACAAAGAAAATGATTTCCAGTTTAGTCTTAGCTTCGAAGATCCAGTAGCGATTATTCCTTACCATTTCCGCAAAGTTATTGAGGGAGCTTTGTGGATACTTGATTTTAATGAACTCAGCAATTCCATATGCAAAGAACAGAACTATGGGTGAATAGAAGAGGTAGTTAGTGAATCCCATTCCACAAGCCGCAATGTAGAAGATGTTTTGCCCATGGTTATTAGTTAGAACTCGAGTCAAGTACTGCCTATTAAGCTAAGGTCCCTTGCAAACTCTCAGCACTCCGATGAGTGAAGCACCGAATCCCACCACAAGGGTGTAATTCATGTTGAACAGACTCATAAATATGAAGAGCGCCTTCAACAGAGTTTCCAAGGGATACAGAGAAGAGAAGTTAAAGCCTAACTGTTGGTTCTCCATCAACTTATTATATGGCAATCAAATAGATTCAATAGTTTATTAATGCATAAATAACGATCAATTCCAGCCTGCATTCAGGTTAGGCCATATCTCCATCACGAATCTTGAAGCAGAGTTCATGTTGACGAGGACGATGCCATCGCTTGCGGTCCAAAAGTATCGGTAGCTGGTGGCGCTTTCAATGTATATCCAATCCTGTTTTCGCTCCAGATAGAAACGTTATCCGGTTGAAAGAGTCGATGCCAGCGTCAGGTACGAAAAAGCAGTGTTTAGACTGATGTAGAGTCCATCAGCCGTCTTAAAAGACCAAGTGCAGTCGATATTTTGTATTGCTGTGAAGAGCTGCTGCTGGTTGGGACTGCGATTCTGTAGCAAAGTTAGGAAGTAAAGATTAGGAGTCAAGTAGAACTGAGTGGAATGCTGCCTGAAAGCCACGAAGGAAATTTTGTTTTGGCCGTTACAGCCACCATTTAACTGGGCGGCTGCAGTGAAGGCAGTTGTAGCCGTCAAGTAGTTGTAGTAACCGGTGTTTACGCTGGGATTGGCTGTCGGGTTTGTTGTAGATGTATCGTATTTGAGCGAACTTGAGAAGGTGCTTGGGTTGGGAGCCACTTGATCAGAGACTGAAGAGGAACTCAAATTCGAGACTGCTCCTGGAGCGATCGGAGGAGCTGTCGATGGAGTTCCTGCTGGGGCTGGTGAAGGTGGTGGCGAAGGGGCAGATAAAGCTGATGAAGCTGGGGAGGCTAACGTTGCTGGGGTGGAGGAGGCGGTGGGTACGCTGGTCCAAGTGGGCGGGGTAGCCACTCCTGGAATATAAGTATAGGTTGTATATGTGGGTCCAGAAGCTGGAGGGATTTGCTGAAAGGCAGTGACTATTAGAAGGGAAAGGATGAAGGGCCTGATGGATATGAGCATTAATTTGATTATAGATTAGGCAATATAAATTCATTCTTAACCAGTAATAGATTCCTGTTAATTCAGAGAGCCACTACTCTAGTCCCTCTTGCGGTGTAACGATATTTATTTTGTTAAATCCTTATCTAAACCACGTAATAAAACTTAAAATAAAAAAAAGAACAGCGCTGATTATATTAGATTATTATTTAATCAATGGCGTAACTTGAATTTGCTTGGCTTCTGTTCAAAATATATGATACGACCATTTGTTTTAACTAATAATGGATGTGCTCGTCTGGGGATGGTTAAAAATGATAGAAATCATGACTGATTTTGCTCGTAGGGTTATTTAAAGTTGGTCCACTTGATGGGCTTGAGCAAGGTCTCGCCAAGCTTATTAACATTCTCTCTTTTAGGTTGGATCTTGAATTTAATTCTCTACTTTTTCAGTATTTTCGTATTCGTCCTAATATGTTCAAGCTTATTTTGCTTCAAATCCTGAATTTCACTTTATTGATTTTTATCTTCCTACGTATGATGAAACGCCGATTTGTGATGCCCCAACTCATTCATTTGCTTATATGATTTGAAAAATGATGTGTGAAGTATATTATCCTTTGGAAATATTTACTTATTCTTCGTCTTTAACTGGTCCGCAGAAAGCATGTTTTTAGCTTTGGACTTCTATGTTATCTACTTGGTGGTTTTATTGGAAAGCTTACGCTTTCGACTATGGCTTAATTCTTAAGGCTGTTATCTGTTACTGTTAGACTTAGTCGCTTTTCCATTTTAGAAAACCAATCTTTTGTTGATTGGGAAGGAGAAAAGGTGAGACCGGACTTCTCCTTACCCATGCTGCACGCCATTCTTCCATTTTCCAATATAAATCTCTCCATTTGCCCAGGTCATTTTGCCGATTCCATGCCGGTTGTCCTTTTTAAACTAGCCTTCATAGACATTACCGTTTGGCCATTGATAAATACCGTATCCGTTTCGCTGGTCCTTATGGTATTATCCTTCAAAGAATTATCCATTCTCACCCTTCCATTGGCCACTACCTTATCTTTGGCCATTCAGAAACTCTCCTTTGTACTAATCTTTATTGCTCCAAACGTAATGTCCATAGCCATGCGGTTTATCCTTAAGATATTCCCCTTTGTAGATATCTCCATTGCAGAAATGCTAAAATCCCCTACCTTCTTTAATGAACTCCTCCTTTGAAGTTTGGCTATCGGAGTTTCCTTTCACATGTTTGATATCCCCCACAAAGACAGATGAGGCTTTTACAAGCAAGTTAGACTCATATTCGTATAAATTCATTGAAAAAATCTACTTGAAATTGGTTGTTAGCATGAACTTTCCTTTCCTGGCTACCTCATCATCTTACCAGTTGCCTACCACAATTGTCTCATATTGACTATACCGTTGAGAAGTTTAATATTTGTAGTATTGATTTTCCTTCGGTTTTGATTGGAAGAGGACTCCTCTGCCATTTCTCTTGTAGTTGAAGATAGATCCTACATATATATCTCCATTATTGTAAAGGAAAACTGCCTAAGTGTGGGAAAAGTGAGTGTTATTGACAAATTGCCCAATGAAGATCCGATTATGGCTCCACTAAACTCCCAATCCATTCTTGTAATTTTGGGAGAAAAACCCTTCATAGAAGTAAAAATGGGATCCATTTTATTTTTCCGGAGCTGTCTGGTACTCGGCGTAAATGCCATATCCTTCCTTCTTGCCTAAGACCATTTCTCCAAAATAGATCCGCTTGGTTTTATTATAGTCGAGCTCTTCCTGATAGGCAAAATTAGATTTATTTAACGACTATACTTTTTGAATTATCTGCCTGGAGCTGTGAATGATGTTATCCGTAACGCCAATTGACAACTTCATGTTGTATTACTTCACCAGATACGCCTTGGGGTCAGCGATTTGGGTGATAAATAAAGATCGAATTGTGTGAATTTTTTGGTAAAAAGCGGTAATGTTGATGTGAGGGATGGTAATGAGAGTCTTAAGCTGAAAATACTACTTGATGTAGTTTATGGGCATCTTGATCTTTGACTTAAGTTATGGCAGCTCCAGCCTTTCTTCGTCTGGCTCTTCGATTAATATCTTCTCATTGATGCTATTAAACATTATTATTATCTCATTATAATCGCTATGAACGCCTCCAACTTCCTCGTACTGCTGGTACTTATAACCGCAATAACAGCAGATAACTATTGCGGAAACACTGACTGTTATGAGCTCTTGGGAGTATAGAGGGACGCAGACGAAAATACGATCAAAAAAGCATATAGAGAACTTGCTAAAAAGTATCATCCTGACAAAAATCGGCAAGAAGACACGACAGAGATCTTCCAGTAAGCGCTATCAACTATTCAGACTCATCAACAAGGCTTACGAGACCCTCACTGACGAAAAGGCAAGATTCAAGTACGACCTTCACCTCAAAAATCCATAAGAGTCAGATTTTTACCATTAGTATCGCTACTACGAGAAAAAGTTCATACAAGATCCAAAGATACACCCAGCATTGGTAATCGCTGTTGTCCTAGTACTTATCTCTGCTCTGCAATTTATCATGAGGAAGCAGATGTACGAGCGGGCCATTTAGCAAATCACCAGCAGTCATGACTTTAGAAATAAGGTCAATGAACGCTGTGGAAACAACAAGAAATTGAAGGAAACAGTAAAGTAGGAAATGATACAAGAGATATCAATCGAGGGAGGCTATTCCATGCCAACTTACAAGGACATTCTCCTCTACAAATTGGTTGCACTTCCTCTCACCATATCTTCAGCTCTTTACCGGTGGGGACGATGGATTTACAAATACAGGATCAAAAAGGAGGATTACACTGAAGAAGATGCAAATGTGCTGACGATGAGCGCACTTTCGATTTCACCTAAGCGATGGGAAGTATTTTTGTGACCGACTAAGAATATACCTGAGAATGAACGAAAGTAGCTGGTCCAACGCAAGCTCTGGATAAAGTAAAACAAGGCAGCCTATGAGAAGTAGATGCAGGAGAAATGGCTTGAACAACTCAAGAACGATAAACCGAGACAATACCAGCTGGTGATGAAACACTTGAAAAAGAATCAATGATTCATATTAGTATATCACTAGCCTCTATTCATTCTCCCCTGCATTTGCTTTTTCCATAGCTTCACAGTATTTTACATTAACATTGCCACTGTCAATGGGCCAACTCCTCCAGGCACAGGCGTAGCTAACGAACATTGCTCCTTAGCAGACGCAAGGATGTCTCCACATAGTTTCCCTTCTGTATTTCGACTGATGCCAATGTCTATGGCAATCGAGCCTGGCTTTAGTTGGGTAATTAGATTTGGTTTTCCCACTGCTGAAATGACGATATCTGCTTCTTTTGTAATCTAATCAAGGTTGTCTGTATGGCGATGGCACAAAGTAATGGTGGCATTTCGATTGAGCATCAAATGAAAGAGAGGAAGGCCGACAAGTGCGCTTCTGCCTGCAATCACCATTCTTTTCCCCTCCACGTTGATTTTATACTCGTCAAATATCTTCAAAATTGCTTGAGGAGTGCAGGGCATAAGCTATGGAGTTACATGCTCGATGATTCGCGCACGGTTAAGCAAAGTAAGGCAATCAACATCTTTACTAGGGTCGATACTTTAGATAATTTCTGCAGTATGTGACTTAAATTAAGGATGTAGAGGAAGTTGCATCAGGATCCCCGATACTTCCTTTCTAGAATTTAGATCCTTAATCAACCTAATAATTTCTTTCACTGATTGGTCAGGAGATTCCATGCCACATTTGTACAGGCAGATATCTTCCTCTTTAGATGATTATTGAATTTTTTCGAAGATATGATGAAGGCGGGTGTGCTATTGTTGTTGCTATATAAACTGATGTAACTGAAAGCGGATGCCTATAGAGGACGCCAGGTCGATTTTCTTTTTGATATATGAAAGTGAAGCGTCATCAAATCCGACATTGACAATGTGCAGCTGTGGACTGGCCCATTATCGATGAGCCTCATAAAAGTGGGGATGAGTAGCTTGCTCAGCGATGATCCCATCTTTGATTAGGCTAATGAGTTTTCCTGCTAGTTCGTTGCCATTGAGCCAAATTTTAGAAAGCTGCATGATGATTATTAAATCTAATTTAGTGATTTAATTATGATAAGTGATATGTGGTTATCAAGCGGCCTTCTGTAGGATCTGCTAAAGCTTCTATGTGATATATTTTATGCCTCCGCTGGTATCACTGAAAGAGTTTATGTTTCGCTCGATAACATTTGTGGAATTGATCTCCAGCATGCGGATTCCATAGCCAGTCAATATGATTCTTTTGATCACTTTTTTTCCTTGGGTCTGATTCATCACGTCTTAGCCTACTTCCTTTATGCTGTAGTGGCTGCCTCCTAACTAAAAGGCTATAGGAACCCCTTGCAATATCATGATTGCATCAATTTGGAACACACAGAATGGAAAATTAAAATGGATACAATTGTCGCGATGAGGATATCGCTTGCTAAGATCCTAGAATGCTTTGCGAACAATATAAAGCCAAAAAGCTTCTGAAGGATTCTTCTCTATTCCAAATTCATTAACAAAGGCCAGCTATTGATTATTTCCCTATTAGCTAGCCTTTTTGCGCTACATGCAATTGAGATGTGATCTTCCGTGAATATTCACTATTTTGGATGTGATAGGATGCTGGGAGCAGCTAGAGTATGCGTCGTTTCGCTTTGAATTTTAGATAATCGCAAGATAGTGGCTGACGATATGAAGATACTTGTTACTCATGGGAAGGTCCGTAAGTATCTTGCAAGAGAGACGCTAAAGAAACTATACATCTCGAATGTTGCAAGCGGCCATGTTGAACAGCCAAATCGAATGATAACGAGAAACAACTTCCTTAGATATTTCCCCCTCGATAAAGGGCTTGATAATAGTCTTGAAAATAATTTAATTGTGGCGATAAACGCATGCCCAAATCGATAAAATCCTCCCAATAATCTTTCCTTTCATCTAACTTGATAATTTTTAATCTTTCCATCTTCTTTCTATCTTTTTCTAAATTAAGCAATAAATCTTTTAGTCATACATTCCGATGATACTGAAATACCTCAGCACTTCCACAAGAGCCTAAACTGATGCATCTTTGATCAAATCTTCAAAAGCTTACTTATTCTTACTGAAATGATCGACCATTTATGAGAAATTCATTACATAAGTTTTGCTAATTTTCTCAATTAAGTCGTTTATTCTCTATAAAGATTCCAGCTTGAAAGTTGCTGGTTCATCCGGTGAGGATTTGACAATAAATTCTATAAACTTCTTGATTAAACCCCTGAAATCAGCAATATCCACTATACTATTTTCCCTGTAGACAAACTTAGAAGGGGCAAAGGTAAAAGAGATGAAACCTTTTTTGATGTAATCATGTGTATATTTGATCAACTTTGCCTGATCTTTAGTGCTAAAGCTGGGAAATGCTTAAGCAATTATGGTAAAAAATTTGCTCCAAAGCCTCCATTCAATTATTTAAACATGTAAACTTATCTCCAACCAGATGAAGATGTTTTATTTATTCACGTTTGTGAAAACGTAACTGTGAAGAAGAGCATATTGTTACTTTAAACTTTTTAGTTCATGTCGATACTTCGAAAGCATTTCCTTCTAGGTCCCCAACTTATCCTCAATCCGTTGAAGGTTCGTCCGTCCGAAATTGATTTATTGTACCTTCTTAATCAATACACGATGCTAATTTACACTTTTGATAAAGGACTACAGAGGAGGTGATTGGGCCTGCTGCATGAGAGGAACAAATTTGCTATTGATATCCGAAAGGTTGATGCTGAGAAAGGTGTAATTAGAGTATGGGGTGCTGTGTGCCAGGAGGACTATCCTTGTTTTTGTCTATGTTGAAAATATGTAGGCAATTTGTTTGCGAAAATTGAAGGTGCGCATCGCTATAATTAAATTTAGGTAGGCATAAGCCAATCAAATTACTTCTCTTTTTGATAAATTAACGAATAATTTTGACATATGTTTGAATCATAAGACTTCTTATTCTTCCACTTCCTCAAGCGGCCAACCTTTAACTATACATATATCTTCGAAGTTTTCTTCATTGTGCTTACATTTCGACATGAAAAGCTTTAGACCTTTAAAACTGATGTTAGAAACGAGACCGTTTTTGTCACATCTCCATCCTCGGTATTTCATTTAATTGCGGATTAATTATCCAGCTTAAATCTATTACTACCTGATGATTAAATACTTGAAATCCTTCACCGTAGATACGTAAAACCCTTGCTTTCCCTTCATCTCTTCTAGACAGCGGTATGCCCCATCGGGAAGCACATAGGTTGAGTAGAAATGGATCTCCTCGTCGCCTTCGCATTTGAAGTTTTCGTTGCCGGACTCGTGCAAAATGTGGTTTATACAGTGCTAAAGAGAATGAGAACTGCCTAAACAGAGCAAGGCAGTCCAAACCACCACAAGAATCATTTGAATTAATATACTGATATAATAACATATCTAATGATTGACCCACCATCACCAGCCCATACAATAGATAGAAATGGATGCTAATCTATGAATATTTGTATAGGCATTGCCTTTTTATCATGAATTAATCAGATTGACTCATAGCGATGTAGCCAAGCAAGACGAAGACAATCTTCAAGCGTTGCAGCCTGAAGGAGATGAGGGAGCTAGTTAAGAGAAAAATAAAGTCGAATCACCCATCTTAGGCTAGGAAAGTTAAGAAATGCGATCTTTTGCAAGTCCTTGAGGCGGGATCTATGGATTGCTAAATTTGCTACTGTCCTCTGGTCCAGCCAGTCACTTTGAGCTGTGGTCACACCTGTTGTCTTTAATGCCTTTAGGAAGGATCACTGAACACAGGTAGGTGCAGTTTCTGCAAGTAATAGATAGCTATCAAGGAAATTTTGATCAATAAGTCCATCTAGCGTTTCGTAAGGCGCTCACTTAGTCTTCTAGGTCGTAACCATAGGAAAAACTATCGTCATCAACAGCACAAGATAGCTCTCAGGTAGAAGGTGAGAACAGTCAACCTTGATCGGTTATCAGTCGGCGATGATATTGATTATCGCGACTCTATTCGTATGGTATGGTATAAGGGTAGTGTGATGGAGATAGAGGAAAGCAAGAATCAAAAATTAATCTACGTATAATATTCTTCAAGGCATCAGGACGCAAGTGGCTTCAATATATTTTAATCCCAATCAAAAAGCTTAGCTCCAGCCGGTTTCTTCAGTAGTAGAAGTACATACAATCGACGCAAACCGATGCCAGCGAGGTTCATGAGTAGATTTCCTGACCGGGTCAAGCTCTCCCCGAACAGTAACCATGTGATTCCTTTGCTTACAGCTCCATGATATTTTCTTAGACTTACTTTATGATTAACCTCCCCTTCAACCAATTAACACTATAATAAATTTAATTTGATTCGCCAGAAATTGGGTAATATCTATAAGGAATAAGTAAAATAGAATAGGCAATCAGCACTTCTTGGCCTTTATTTGGATGTCGGTCAATAAAAGGGGCTCTATAAGTCTACTGTCCACTACTTTTTCCACTGAAGAGGCATTATTCGAAAATTGAAGAATCGAAGGCTTTGTATAAATTACGAAGCTCAATTTTCCCTCGGGATAGTGCCTACTGATGTCACGGGGGTAAACCTTAAGGAAGGATCCCTCTCCATGGTACATCTCCACCTCCGTTTTTCCTTTCATAAAGTTTTCTCCCGCCCTATTTTCGGCAATCCACTCGCCGTTGGCGTCGCAAACACCCAAACACAGGTGGATGATATTGGCTGAATAACAAAATCCTTACAATTTAGCACCTTCTGGCCGTGGCGGTCCACCAAACCTAACGGAATGTTGATGTTCCTTTCCTTGAAGATGGTCGATGGGATTTAGCCCTGTAGCTCAAGGTGATACTCATAGTCTTTGGCTCCGAATAGCTTGTTGAGAAGGGGATGACTTGGAGCGGATTGTTGATCTGATGCATTTTCCGAATTTTGGAGATCTTGAGTTTTTGACTCGCTGTGTTGGCAGGCGCTATGGTCAGGTAGGTCTTGAAGTTCCAGCTGGGATTAGAGAAGATGCTGCTCATTCTGGCTCAGTTTCTAATTTTGAAAATGATGTACTTGATGGAGAGTTGCCAGGCTGGCACTGTTGGCATGAATGAAGCCCATGAGCTCGCTGAGCATTTGCTCCTGGCGGGAGAGGAGGGGAGGTTTGGAGAGGAAGGGCGTCAGGAGTGGCGAGTTGCAAAAAGAGAAATTCTTGGGTGTTTCTTGGCAGGAGCTATCTTCAGTGGAGCTGTCCCGATCGTAGGTGATTTCGTCAAGAGGCTTGAGTGTCTTAAGGAAGCACATGACTTTACAACGCAATCAATTAATTATTATCAAACCATCGCGGATAAACATTAATTCGGAAAAAATGCAATAATATCCTCTAAAATAATGAATTATTTATATAAAACGTTAATCTCCCCGTTCCCTCCCCATCTACGCATTTTTGCTTAATTTTCCACTCTTCAGCTTTCGATGACTGATTTGACTTATTTAAAATCATGCCCAAGAAGATGCCAGGACAAAAGAAAGGGGACTTGATGGTGTTGGCTATTCGAAGGGGACACCGTTCGGCCTATTCTTGTTGTATTTTATCCTCCATATACCGTAAGTCAAAGAAGCGTTATTTGTGTTGGGGAGTTTATTCAAAAACGAAGTTGGAAATGGAACGAAGCGAAAACTTCAATACAGAAAGTTAATTTAGCTATACTCGAAAATTACTTAGCCTATCGTTACGCCTTCAGAACCTTCTGCTCAAAATAGACAACTTTAGTAGGTAAAGCTTTCGTAATCACGCCTCAATGCAAATGGGAACTTTTGTGGATAGTAGCTGCAAAATGAGTAAACGAAGAACATAAGGAAACAATTATGGATGCTAAAAGGACAATACCCTCATCTAAAGCCAAAAAATGATTTTATATTCGATTTATAACTGTGCTATGCTACTTTGATATGACCTGCCTCTTTAATAGACTCCGCTTATACTCAGAAATCTATTTTAAAACGGTAAACTCTAATCATTATCTGCCCACAAGGGCTTTTCGTACCCGCAGTCACAGCAATGAAAAATAGGGCCTTGAACCTGCTTTCCCAATATTTTGGGCATGCACTCCAGACATAAAATTGAAAGAAAACGATCAAACTCAAAAAGATAACTGATCAGATTTTTCTGTAAATCAAGAAAGAGCTTAGACCTTAAATTTACATTTTGTTTTCGATTTTGATAAGTTTGCTTTTTTGAGTGATTCATATTCTAAACCCCGACCAGCAGCGTAGAAATCAAACCCTCATGAGGCAAGATTTGATTGGCCAACGAAAAAAATGATGTTTGGGGCAATATTAACGAATGATTAAGTTGGTGGTCGTTATATTGCATCTTTATAATAGGCTGATTATGGTATGAAGGAATGAGAAATAAGCGAGTGATGCATTATAATAAATATGATGAATAGAAGATAAAAGCGATTGAAAATTATTGAATACTTCCTTAGGGTAGGACAAGCACAATAGTAAGTGCAAACAATCCAAAATTAACTTATCAGCCACCTACGTTTCAACCCTGCTATCCTTTTTAAAAAGTACTTGCCAAATTAGGTAGGATTGCAGCCAACGGCCACCTTCTTCCAGTTGAACAGCTTCGCCATTACATCGAGAAGTACACCGCCATCAATGATCGAGAAGTCATCCGAATCTATATGGACAAACATCACTTCAGCCGATCTATTCAACTCAACGAGTAAAGTTTGCCTCATTTAGATTCTCAGCAAGCCTTCTACCGTATACTCCCAATGTTCTAAGAGAGGTTACCGATAAGATCGAAAAGCAAATGGAAACGAAACACCTGGATCGCATCATCGAAGGACTCTACCAAAAGCTTCTGGAGGCCGAACTTAAGAATATTTATGAAATCAGTCTTTTCCAAAAATAACTGGCTTTTAGCTGGAAAGAGCTTAAATCGTTCATCCAAAAGGATCTGAATGAAAAATCCCGTAAGGTAGACACCTAGGAATAGACTTGCAGTCTTTTAGGCATTCGTAAATGGCTTGAGATGTGGATATAGATAGAATAGTATAAGATTTTGAACATGATGAGATGGTTTGGTGGAGCTTAATAAACACACCTCCAGCACTACTACAGCTCCAATCACATTCAACCAAAGTGTACCTGCAGCAGCTTTAACAGTAGACACCTATCTTCTCTGTCAAAAAAGCCGCTATCTACTTCCAGAGACAAGCAACAGCTAAAGAAAGTCAAATCAGAGTCTTATTTGCCTTCGGATAGCAACTAACTTCTCAAACAGTTTCTCAAATATGTGGAAACTATTGTTAAATGCGAACGCAGGTTAGATCTTTTGAGAGAATAGCTTCGTCCTCACAAGCGAGAAGTAGAGTTAGTGCTTCATGAGATCGCAAGCAAAAAAGCAACTTCACACGATTGGGAAAGATTATTGGACAAATTGAAAAAGTGTTAAAGATTAAACCTGATATGACATACAAGCTGTTAGGATAGCTAGAGCATTCAAAAGTGGATAACAATTTCCTCTTTTCGCTCTTTGCAGCTCCATCCAAAAAGACAGCCAAGGCACACAAGTTATCCCACGACCAGATGATCACATAGATATACGAAGTCCTCTACACCTTCTGTCTCAGCAAGGCCACTCTTAAATCGATAGCCCGTGACATTAGATAGGGTACTGATATTATCTTCCGCTAGCTGGACTAACACAACCGTAGATGTTTGGACAAGTCTGACCTGAAGTTGATTCTAAGTTAATCAAACATCAAGTGCAAGTAAGATGATATCAACATTTTGATGAACCACTTGGGTAATGGATAAGAAATTAGTTACTAAACATTCAGAGAAGTCTTTTAAATTCAAAGCCGCAGTTGATATGCATTTCCATTTACTTATTTGAAATAATATAATTCTAAAATATAATATTGACTCATGCGCAAGAAGCTTTAGTAATTCCATCGGAAGATAAGGGAAGACGACATCAAAGCATATAAAGAAAACGTTAGAGATAACCTCATCGAAGCTTTCATTCGAGACGAGAAGATTTAAGATCTGAACAAGCAACTAAAATCCTGTATCGAAGCACAGGACACAGAGAGGTACTTTGAAAAGTTTATGTCAACCGAACGCCATATTCTCAAAGGCATTGAAAAGCCACTTATCTTCAGCAGCTACAGGCTCTTTGCTGACAAGCTCGAAAAATTCAAATACGTCCAAGTACTAAGGGAGCTCATCGAAACTCACGCATCTTCACTTTTAGCAGAAGAATCCCTATCAAATGAAAACGCATCGGTGTTTTGTGAGATGCATAGACTGGCAAACTAACTCATAGGGAAGCCCAACCATTCTGACAGCAATGTGCGCCAAATGCAGTTAGAAAACTACTTTGCCATGCTATCCTGCTTCTATTCCCCCAAATATCACAAAAGCATCAAAAACCTTATGGAGAAACAGGGAGAACAGTTCGTAACCAAGTTTTTAGTCCCATGGGCAAGTATTGCAGACAAGAATCCGAGTTACTTAAGATTGCTAACTAATGCCTTATCAAATTCTTAGCTTACCAGGTACTGGAACCAAGCAACCATAGACGAAGTCTTAATCTTACGATTGAGCTGTAACTTGTAGAATGAAGATGATAAAGCGATGTACTCATCTCTCATAGCTCTAAACAGTGCCCTGAAGCATATATAAACCCTATCGGAAGAATGCCTGCAGGAGCTTATGCCTCGATACTTACATGTGATCTATGTTATGTGCCCCCAAATGATGGGACATTGTAATTTCAGATCTGTAGACTTCAAAAAGGATCATATGTTGGAAAGCATATGCATTTTGGAGAAGTTAATTAGAATGGTATGGGAAATGAGGTACAAGAGAGTCGGTCTTTGCCGCCTAATGAACAAATATTCCACATTCTAGCTCTTTTCACTAATCAATCAGATGGAATACTTTCCGAATCGTTGCCTTCTCTACGGACTGCTCGAATTCACCATCTGCATCGCAATGGAACTGGAGGAAGATGATGAAGCCATGTGTTTAATTGGGAACGATCTAAAAGGAACGCTGGTCCTAGGGCTTGGTAATAAGTTCAGTAATCACATAACAATCAACGCACTGCATTCAATCCAAAGGCTAGTAAGATACGAGTCGTCCGCCTACAGTCAAATAGCAATCGTCCAAGGCTTCAGTCGAGCAGGAATACAGCCGATTCTCTAGTACCTGCAATTCAACAAAAACCAGTAAGTAGCCTCCATATCCCTTTCACTACTTGAAGGCTAGTTTAGCTAGCAAGCATTAGAGGCCCTGGAATGAGAAAACTTAAATGATAATGTCCTAAGATGGCGGTAGCCTTTATGAGTACCAAAATAATAAATTAATCAGATAATGTAGTTCAGGATGAGCTTTGAGCCATCCAAAGCATGTCCGCTGCGATTTCCGGATCGATGTCTAAGTTGTCAGTCTCCAGGTAAGAACTGGCCTGTCTCATACCCTCCTTTCTTCGTAAGTTTTGCTCAGAAATGTCAATGGCACTGTATATTTTGCTCTTTAAAAAGATGTCTTCTTCTGTGGAGTAGGAGAAGTTCTTTGGACTGTCTGGAGATGCGCTCTGGAAGCTTATTGGTGGTGGAGGTAGCTTTTGCGCCGGGTTCGACTGGATGAATGAGAACCTTTTCCTTGGGTGGTTATCGTTGGGATTGAGCTCGTGGGAGCGACGATATGGCGTATTGAAGCTACTATAAGGGCTTTGATAATTGGGTGATTGGGCATTAGTTTCCTATACGTTTTTTTGATGAGAATTTTGTGAATATCCGTTGCTTGAAAACACGTAGCTGCTGTTTGGATTGCCTCGGCTTCTACTCTTCCTACTGCTTGAGCATAGGTTTCTGATGCTAGCCAGGTATCTAGGAATTATCATGCCGGCTTCTTTTATGTATAGTTCTAAGACCCCCAAAAGATTGTGAAGGGGCTGCTTGATTCTTCTGCGCTGCATGAAATAAGTGATGGTCGGCTTTCCTTCGAAATCTATCAATTTTTCTACAATGTTCAGTAGTTTAGAGAAGAACGATGAATAAGGCTGAACTGGATGCGTGTTAGGGTGTTCAGGAGTGGCTTTAGAAAGATTCCTATTCGCCCACACTCTCACAAAGCCTTACCTACTAAAGCAGATCAAATCAGACTAAATCTCAAAGTAGCCAAACTGCTCAAAAAGCCTTTCGAATCCTTGAATGGTCGCATAAAGGATGTAAAGCCCCTCTTCAAGGGAAATATCCTGAATCTCGTAGAGACGAACAGGCGTGCGTTCGAAGAAAATTGAAGCATACTGAAAAGAGCTGCATAGGGCGTTGCCGCGCAGATGTTGAACGTACTTGGGAGCGATGAGGTAGTTGCTCGAGCTGCGCCAGTTGAGGTGGGCGCAGTATGCCTGGTAATCTGAATCTGTGGTGAAGGTGAGGTCGTATTGCTCGACCTCCATGTTGCGGTTAAGCCGATTTTGCAGTACTTTGAAGTTGCTGCCGTAATAGGGGTCTTTGAGGCGGGTGTAGCAGGAGACTGGGGCGCTTTCCCACTCCTACTCTCTGAAATTGCGAGTTGGCAACACCGATTAGCTTCCGCCCATATTAGAAATAATTATAAACGAAACTTCTTTGATCTGGCAGATAATAGCTTACGCCGTACTGCCGGGTCTGCTTAACCGTCATGCCTGTCAAATGGTGTGAGAACTGTTCTTTTACATATTTAATGATTCAAAAACATTAAATTATTTAATTACGTAGGAGGCAATTTAAAATACTACTATTTATATTCTAATGATGGAAAAATGGGCCATTTGGTTAAGCAGTATAACTCATCAATAAATGATAATGCTTGACCGGAAAGATTATTTTTAGGAATGATAGCTTATCTATAATGTTTCAAAATGCATAACCATCCTTCAACTTCACAGTTCTTTTGCAATAGGATAAGCTGCTTGGTCTTTAGATTGCAATTAAGCTTTCAACTTATCCCTTGACTGTTGATTCGTCAGCGATATGAAGTTGCTGGCAAGTATTAGCCATATGCTTCCTTGTCAATTGTAACAAAAACCCAGGAGTTCCTCTTCTTTATCATACAGGCTTTTTAATGTATTGCCTAGCCATGGTTTTTTACTATTGATGAAGAATCATTTGTAAATTACAGCAACTATACTAGTATCCCAAAAATATTGTATAGCAAAACGTTATCATTCATCATTTTATCAAAATTTAGGCCTTATCAAGAAAGAATAGTTATGTTTCTTGGTCCATCTGTACTTCTGTACAAAGACTATCTATTTCAGACGTTTATATCCTCTAAAATGACTAAATCCATAATAAAAATAGTGACGAAGTTGGAAGAATCGATTATTCATAAAGCAGAAGCTGCTATTTATCAATATCTTTGCGGTCCGATTATTAATCTATTATTATTGGAAAAATGATAAGGCAAGTTCTCCTGGTTTGCCTGGTCATCATGCTTGTGAGTGGCGAAAAGGATTACACCGACTTGGTCAAGTCCCTCAAGGCCAACATTGAGGACAAGAACGGAATTTTCTACCATAGCGCCTTCAACAGGCTCGCCTACATCTCAGACACCTATGGACCAAGAATGTGGGGGTCCAATGCACTTGAAAGCGTTATTTCCGAAATGGCAGCAATGGCTCAGAAGGAAGGTTTCGATAATATCCGTCTGGAACCAGTCAGCAACTTTACCAAGTGGGTCAGGGGAAGAGAAAGCCTCACTCTATACTCACCAAGGCCTACTCCTCAAAAGCTAAACGTCATTGGTTTGGGCAAGACCATCAGTGGCAACGTCAAAGCTGACGCTATCGTTTTCACCAGTTATGATGAGTTGGAGGCCAACAAAGACAAGATAAAAGGAAAGATCGTGGTATACAACCAGCCATGGACCACCTATGGATAATCAGTCGCATATAGATCTAGTGGTGCAGATAGAGCTGCAAAGTATGGAGCAGTTGCTGCTTTGGTTCGATCAGTGACTTCCTTCTCCGTTTCTTCAGTCCACACAGGAGTTCAGTATAGCACTGCCATCCCTATTGCCGCCATCACTGTCTAGGATGCTGAAATGTTCCAGCGCATGCAAGCCAGAGGGCAAAAGATCACACTCGAGCTCATACTTGAGAACGAGCTTGTGCCCAACACATATTCAAGCAATCTTGTTTTCGAAATAAAGGGTGGAGAAAAACCTGATGAGATTTTGCTTATGGGTGGACACATTGATTCATGGGACACTGGATCTCAAACTGGAGCTAACGATGATGGAGGAGGTTTCATTACCTGCTTCGAAGCAATGCGTCTTCTTTTGAGAAATGGCTATAGGCCTAAAAGAACAATTCGTTTCATCGCATGGAGCGGTGAATAGTGGGGAGACCCCAAGAACGGAAACAAGGCTTATCTTGCTGCGCATCTGAATGAACTCGACAAGCATATCGTTGCCTTTGAAGATGACCTTGGCAGCACCAAGCTTCTCGGCTTTGGCTATCAAGGCGATCCAAGAGGAAAGGAAGTGGTGAAATCTATTGCCAACAAGTATTTAGGTATCATCAATGCCACTCTCGTCAACGATGATGGCGGTGCTGTTGACACTGGACCTCTCTTCGAAAAGGGTGTTCCAACCATGACCAACCAAATCGTCGATAACCCAAGTCATGACTTTTATTTCACCTACCATCATTCCGCTGGTGACTCCATGACCATGATGAACGCTGACGATCTCGACTCCAACGTTGTGGGAGTGGCTGCCATGTTCTTCATCTTGGCAGACCTTGATGATACCATTCCAAGGACCCCAGCTTCTCACCTCAAAACTGAATGATCAGCATACCATCAATAAATCCATAAAATACAAAAAAATAATGTAGAACTATCATTGACATCCAAACTGAGAGAAAACTTTGCTAAATAGGGAAAATGTTACTAACTACCAGGACCTACCTTGCAAGGCTTGTCCTTTTTAATACGTTATTCCTTACCAAAAAGATATGGCTTGGTTTTGCTCTTATTAAAACTAGAGCTGTCGGATAATTCCTGATGATCTTAATCAGAATAGGGTTTACATGAACCTGGGCCTGGAGTATGATTATCATATTCATGGAGACTGTGCTTAGGAAAGTACTCAGTTTTAATCCGACAGCTTTTTTCGTTATTTCTGAAAGTGCTTAGCCTATTCAAGGCTTACTACTTTACATCATACGTCGTTGCACTAACGGTGTGTTTTTTCAAAGGTTGTTAGAGGCGAACACCCATATATACGCTATTCCTTTTTTTATTATCTTAAACCAAGTATGCTCCAGGTCCCACAAGGTTCACATTGGACCTTCCCTTGTAATATTCCTGCAATAATGGGAAACATACATCTCTGTTGATGCCGAAGGTCGTGAATTTTGGCTTTTTGACGTTGCTTTTTTCAAAATCAGAAGAAATACGATATCTCGAAGGTTCCACAAAGTTATCCTTCTCGAATTTGGTTTTGTTGCCGAAGCCAAATGTTGAGCCTCGCTGACTTATAGTAGATGGCATGTCGTAAAATTTATTTGGCGAAAAACTGGCTAGAAGTTGTGTTACCTTTTATCTTGGACAAACCTTTCCGACCTGCGAAAGGAGAATGAGGACTTTGACTTGGAAGCATTGAGAGGGTGGTTTATGTGCTTGATGTTTTTGGTTGGGGAGCTTCTCATTCTATGAAAAATGTTAATTTTATCAGTAATTTGTATAAAATAATAAACCTGTATTGATTGCTTTCTTATTACTTTTTTCAAACTTTACTCTCGACAAAGATCAAAGCAACATCAAAATACTCAGCTCTGTTCGGCTGCGTCACACTAGAATTTAGTTCAGCTTCAAAAATTACCTGCTTCTCACATCTTATCAATCAATTATGGAGAAGATAGGCAATAAGTAAATGTGAATTAATAATGGATTGCTGATTATATATAAATAATGAAAAACCCTTGGAAGTTTGAGTCAATCGAGAAGCTAAGCTCCAAGATGAGCAACGCATCCAACTCACCCATTCCTTACTCTAAAAATGACTCATTTCCTCCTCCGGAAAAAACCGAAATCGACTCTTTTCCTCCCCAACAGGAAGATCGGACTAGCCAAAAAGGTCGAAGAAGGAAAGGATTAGCCGATAAGATGAAGGCGAAAATTCAAGAACAGCTAAGAAACGTATATAGACAGATTGAAGAACGATAAAACGAGTTAGGAGGACTATCTGCTGAGGTGGAATCGCTTGGAGAGGCATTGAAAGAGAGGCGGAGGGTGGGAGAGGACCTTGTAAATAACGAACAGATGTTGCAATTTAAGGAAAAACAGCTTACTAACCTAATGACGATACACGCAGAACTTCTGTAGGGGGCGAAGAAGGACATCCTCAACGAAAAAAATACGAAGTTTTCGCATGAATAAAAGGTAGTGGCACTCAAGAAGCGTATAGCTGAGTTCAACTCTCGAGCCATATAGCGGCGCCATCTAAAAACAGCGGTTGAGGATTTGGCGCAAGAAAAGGTGCGTTTGGAGTAGCAACTGAAAGTAAGGAAGTAGGCATAGGCCAAAAAGAATTAGATTCGCAGCTAGGCCATAAGAGAGATGTTACAGTAGCTGGTGAGGCGTAACCGACGAGAGTTGGAAGATGAATGCGAAAAAAAAGTGAGAGTCATAAGAGAGGTAGGCTCACAAATCAAGCGTCATGAAGATCTTCGAAGGATGCTCTAACTCAAAGGCATTACTCCATCAGACTACTATACTTTCGGACAACTCAAGTATGTCCAGTAACTCAATTTCAGGAATCATCCTTAATCTGAAAAAGTGATGCGCATCTTCTACAAGGAAGTAAACCCGAAAATTCCATAAATCATTGAACGTTATGAGTAGCCAGCAGAATACATACGACTCAAGGAAGAATTGGCCAGCTTGGAAAAAACAAAAATAGAGAAAGACGCATAAATGAAGAAAAGACAAGTTGAGCTTGAGCGTGTTGAGGAGGAAAAGGCAAGGCTAAAGAAATCTATTGCTGAACTAAAGATGAAGACTTAAATAAAGTGAATATCCATCCTCTTTTCAAGATCTATAGATGATAGTAATTTATTTTTCGTTTGGATATCAAGCAATTGTCTTTCCAATCTACTTGAAAAAGTTTTGAGGCTCGATATCTATAATTAACCTCTTCCCATTTGATCTCAATGTATTAAGATTAAGATTTTATCAGAAAAATCTAATTAAGATAAGCTCTCTATGTTTCGTTTGTTATATATAATTCTTGTGTTCTAATAAGTACAAATGCTGCCAGGCGACAAGTAGTAAAAGAAGGATAGCTTCTTGGGCTAGGCCATCAAAAAGCTTAAGGAGGATATGTAACGACAGCTCTTGGAAAGGTACCCTCAAGCATGCTATTACGACGAGAACGGAGCCCTACAGATCAAGGACATCAGCCAACTCGAAGCCGACATTTAAAGTGAAGAAAGGGAGCGTCAGGGAGAAGGCAGAGGAGGAAATAATGCTGCATAAAATATAAAGAAGTCTCTCAAAGCGACGTTGAAAGACAAGCTAAAGGAGCACTTCTCAGGCTTCGAAGACCGGTATTTCAAGCGTTATCAGATGAAATCGCAGAAGGAAAACTACTTCCTTATTTTTCTCTTCCTTCACTAGTTCGTTGCGGAGCAAGGACTGCCAGCAAACATCATCGAATAGGTGATTCGAACGAACAAGAAGAACATAAGGAAGTATATTACGCACTCGTAGGCTAGGCTGCAGGAGCGACCTGAATTTCACCAAAAAAATATTGATGAGCTGAGCAAATACCTGGAATTCAATGTTGATTTCACCACGAAGCGAAGTTGGAGGGAGATCTAGATGAACATCACCTCACTTTTCCTGAAGAAAAAGGCAAATGCTCTAGCATCCATTGAGAAAGTCGAAAAAATTGTTCAAGACCATGAATACATTAAAAATCTATTCATGGAGTTCTCAACTGATGAGGACAACAATATGATTGACGAGGTCAAGCCAGTGCTGAAGATCGAGGAGGAGCTTAGTTAGAGTTAGCAGGATGTCTGAAATCTGATACCCTAATATCCTATTCTTATCTATAAGTCATATTAAAAATATAAACACCAAAATTATGGCGCATTTTGAAGCAAGGGGAGGATATAAATTTACCCCTGCGGGCGTATAAGTGGAGGGGAAGTTAATAATCAATCTATAATAGAAATGAAGCCTTTTTTCCAGCGGATTAACAACATTTTCATCCTCACAGATTATCAGATTTTCAAATCTAAGTTTATCAAACTCAAATAATAGCATGAGCAAAACCTAAGAAAAAAAGTATTTCGGATGCTCAAGAATGACAAAGAGTCAGATATAATCAAAGATGGGGAAGAGACCCTTGCGAAGATCAAGACAACCTAAGGCGGCATAAAAGTGGAAGTCATGTTTATATATGAATATCCGATAGATGAGCGGGAGGGACTCTCCATCATCTGCAAAGAAGCGAAGATTCCAACAATCAGAATGTTCATCAAGAACAACGAGAACATCCACAACAGAAGTATCAACATTGAGCTGTTTCTTTGCTAGTACGTTGAAAATAAGGATCAGAAATTCTATAAGATCCTCAGGGAAAGCCTCCACGGCGAAACTCTCTACGAAATCGACGAAAATGAGATCTATACATTCGAAAATATCAAAATAGCAAAGTCTTCAAGGTTCAAATCAGTCTTTAACCTGATGGTGGGCGTCTACTAATAAGTTAATGGCGTCAATAGATGGATTGATCTCTTCTGCTCAAGGCCACTGTTCGTTGCTGAGGACGCAAACATTATGCTGCTCAATAACAAGGAAAGCATAATACGCTTTTTGGATGAGTTTGGAATTTAGAATCTATCGCCAACGAAAAAGATGCAAGTCTATTAGAATCTTGACGAAGAAGCTGCTGCACTGGAGCTAAGATTTACAAGTAAACTAGTCAAACTGCAAAACTTCCTTTATCTTGCTTATAAGTTCAAAAATGCCTGCTAGATTTATTACCGTACATAGTCTAGAGTTCCTCCCATCTAAACATCTCGGAGGTTTTCAAAATATGAGAGATAAATTTCTCCAAAGCAACTGCATGAGTTTAGATCAATCGTCAGCATGCTGATTGCTGTCAAAGAGCAAATTTCGTAAATTAGCAATCCCTAATAAGGAAAATTGGTCTGCAACCATTTGGACACTGAAGCTCACATCGTATTCAAGATCATCCGTCCATTAAGCAAAGTCAGGTTTATACTTGCTTAGGACTACGCCAAGCATTTCTCCATTATTAATGGTGATGGGTATAATCTATAAGCTTTCAAAAAATTAGAAGTTGGAGACATCAAAAGCGTCTACAGGCTTTATCTGAACACCCTCAAGAGCGTAAAAAGTTAAAAGATATTCAAAAATAAGTGCTTCAACCAAGAATTTAGATCAGGATAATCATCAATCTCTTCACTTAGTGACGACTCTTATGACTCCAGTGATTCAGATTGCCTTATTTCTAAGTCTCCACCTCATAAAGACGCACGAAGATCATCAAGTGGCCAAGTTTAATCCTAAAGCGAACAAAGTTAATAAGGTTTCGATAATGATCATCATGAACACGAGTAAGTTGAATCTTCCAGAGTCATGATTCCTTCAAAACGAAAGCCCTACTTAACTGACATGAAGAAGCTAGTGGAATCATCTAAAAAGGAACAGCTAGAGGTGAAAAAGAGAGAGAAACAGTATGCATGGAAACCCAAAGAGATCACTACCAAAAAAATTGAAGAGGTTAAAGAGGCGCCAAAAATAGAGATGACATAAGAAAAACCTGTTATTGTTGCTAATCTTGAGAAAAGAAAGAATTTGCAGTACTATAAGGCATATCAAATCACATATTGCTCCAGTGATAATGCCAGAACCACCAGTTTAGAGGTAAACAACTCAATTTTCATTGATAAAAAACATTTTTCACACAAAGATTACAGAGATACGAGCTATTTTTACAACCGCATTCACGCCGACGAGAACAGGCATTACAGGCCAAGGCCGCATTACTAATACGATCATTCAATTGATCGTTGCTCACACTACGAGCATAAAGAATGTCCGTAACACTTTAACAACAATTATCCTGGAAGAAAATTCTGCAAGGAAGCTGAACATTTCTATGAATCCCCTCCGAAGCGTTATTCGGAATGCAATTACCCAATATCAACAGATAAACCTCTTCGAGAAGATGTATTGGAGCAAAATAGCACAAGCAAGCAGTTCAATATACGATTGAGCATGGAAAAGCAAAAGCCAAGGACTTCAAAATGATGTATATGCATTATTTCATGATTATCAGCCCATATTAAGTTATGATAACTTTGGACCCACTTGTTTGTAGTCTAATACATATATATGTTTATCAACCTAGCCAGGCTTATCTCAGTTCGAATTCGATGAATTATAATAACATTTACATTCAAGCATGAAAACAAAGAAGTTTGTTCAAAGCCAAGAAAAGGGCACGAACCAGCAACAACCTCCCGAAAACAAGCCCAGCAAGAAGCCTCCGACCCCCCAGATTCATTTCGACACTTCCCTCTCAAAGATCTAGTGCTTCATTTAGGAAAGGGAACGCCGGTGCTAACTCATGTCAAAGTCCACATACGTCCCCTCCAGCGTCAAGGACGACGACTAAAGCACTGAGTTGATCGATGTTGGGTTTCCAGAGTGGAAATAGGCCACCTAATCTCGTGGCAAATCAAAAGCCTTCTATAAAGGTGAAGAGGAGGAAATCGTGAAGGGATCCACCAACTCCATTCTCTCAGAGATCGAAGAAGACGTTTTAGCATCCAAATGGAAAGAAATCAAGGAGAAGCTGAAGTCCAAAGAGGAAAATCGAACTAGTGACATCTGGGTTGACCCGCCAAAAACCGAGGAAAAAACGATGAGCCTGACTCACATTCCAGAAGCCCCCCATCCTACTCCCAACAGAGACCAACGTTCCTCATCCAACTACATGAATCAGACGACCCGGCCGACCTATTACAGAGATGAAGGAATCTTGAAGATCGTCTTTCAGGAGATTCTAAAAGATGCACGCACCACGGTTGTGATCAAGAACATCCCCTACGATTACACTGCGAAAAAGATGGCTACTTGGTTGAGCGGCTAGTTTGGCGTCAACAGTTCCTACGACTTCCTCTACATGCACAGGCACAAAAGCGGGGAGAGATTCGACTACGCCATCATCAACTTCACCCACCCTGTCTGGCTTTTCTCCTTCTTCGGCCACTTCGAAGGAAGAGCTTGGTACACCACCTGCTCGAGATTCTCCCAACCCATCCACATGACCTACTCTACCGTGCAGGGATATCTGAAGCTACTGGAGACTTACAAGCACGCCCCAAAGGAAAACCTCACCATCGTCGACTACCAAGCTTTTGGACAGTACTACGCGACGCAGCAGATGCAATTTGCCTGCTATTATTGATCTAGCCAACCTAAATATAAGTCAATTTGAATATGCAATTATGAATGATAATAGGGTAGGTATGGATGGATCAAATGATCTTTTTGACAATCTTCTACATCTTGTCAATCTCCCTGAATTCAGACATTAAGAGAAGTTTTCTTTGCTTCTCTTGCTGCTCTTTTCGCTCGATTTGGCCCCTTAGCCTCTTCATCTCTGCAGCCATTGAGCTTTTCTCCTCCATTTGCTTCTCAAGCTCACATTTCAGCTCGGCAATCATCAGCTCCAGCCTTCCCTTCTCCTCTTCGCCCATTGAAATAGTCTTCTTGATGTTAGTATCGGTATTCACTTTGAATTTTTTGAGGTTGGTCTTTAGTGAGGTCACGGTTGACTCCAAAGCTTGGTTTTTCGTATCGCATTTCTTCACAATTTCCTTGTATTCGTAAAGCTAGTTTTCCTTCTAAGTTTGGTCCTTCTTGAGCACTCTGACCTGGTTTTTGAGCTGTTCGATAGCTTCCATGTATTAATCTTTCTCCTTCTCGAAGCTATCCTGAAGACTGACTAGCTTAGCCTTATATTCGGTGTTCTGTTTTTTGAAGCTTTCCACAATCTTTTCAAAGCCAGTTAAATCTTCTTCCCTAACTTGCAGTTCGTCTTTAAATTAGCTCTTCTTGTTCTCAATCTCCACATTCCTTTCTGAAAGGGCTTACTCCAAGGTTTCAACTTGCTCTTGAAGTTGTTGGATCTTCTCACAAAGTTCGTATTCCTTTTGCTGAGCCAGCCGGGTCTGTTTTTTCAACTCTTCTTCCTTATCGGCAAGGATAGATTCCCAATGAGCATCAGAAAGCAATCGTTGTTCTTTGTGATATCTGATCTCCTGCTTGAGTTCGTCTGATTCATTGCTAGATGTGACTGTTATGGACTAAAGTTCTTTTTTGACCGAAACGAGCTCATCTTCAGCCACTTCATATCTCTTGGTCAAAGCTTCATATTCCCTGCTTAGTTCTTGCCAATCTTGTTTCACATTCTTCAAGTCTGACAATTTCTCTATCTCCTCCTTCATCTATTTCTCTTTCTCAGCCCTGGAGAGGAGCTCCCTTTCATTCTCCTGATAAAGTTGAGTCAATTCTTCTATCTAAATCACAAATCTTTTACCTTCTCTCTTTGAGCTTTGAGCCGAATGAGGCAGCTCTGTTCCAGGTCGAACTCATCCAGCGCCTGAACAAAGTTAAAACTGGACTCTCCCAGATGCTGGTCAAGGTCAAAGCCTTGGGTAGAGTTGGAGTCCTTTTCGATAGGTGATGAAAACATCGAAGGAATGTAGAATAATATTATAGTGGTCGAAAAATCGAATATCATTTCCATCCCGATATAGAATCTATCATATCACCATTTTAAATTTTATCCATTTGGATCTATCCTTCAATGTATATGCCCAATCTACCCTGCTTCTTCATTCCTGATTACGGCTGCTTTTTTTATTACTTATAAAAATCATCAAGGAAAATCAGTCACTTATCTCAATTATATAAAAATACAATAATCGACCATAATCATACAGTATGCTTCAGACGATATCTGAGGATCATGCTTAGAAAGGATTTTGTTGATTTATAGAATTTTAGTTCTCCAAAGTTAATCGAAGAATAAAATCATTTTCCTGTCAAACATAGTAATACGCAGGAGCCTAGAAGTGGCAATCGTGCGTCTATCTTCGAAAATAGGAGGCCTGATTTAGCGAATAGGTATGAATAAATGCCAAAAATCGTGGCTTAGCCATTACATTTATCAACTAAAAAGAGAGAAAATTCTCAAAATTTCGTTTAAAATGAGGCAAAAAGAGTAAAAAAACCAACAACACATAATGTAGTTGAAGATGAAGACAGCTTACTTATTGATTATCAAGATAACCTAGATGATTTAGATTGCAACTATTATCTTAACTAATTCAATCAAGAACAGGAAACATCAAAGCCACAGCAGGCTGTCTCTAAGATGGGTGACGATATAAAAGGATATTCTCACTACATTAACTATAATAATGTACCATAGTAAGCATCTTAGAATAATTGTAAATCAGCATTTTAAAATCGCCCGCTGGCCGCCTGGTAGAAAAGAAAAAGTAAGCTCTAAAACGGTGTAATGAGGAGATTTGTAAGCAAACGGATTTACTTATGTGGTGCCTGTGTTTTTAGCTTTAACTTTGCAGAGGAATTATCACTTCATATTAAAAAGCAACACGATGGAAGCATTCCAGATGGGACTATTTTTGGTTTCAGAAAGGAAATTCTTTTCAAGTTTTTCCATATCCCTTTCATAAAGCCGGTTCCTACCACGCCAAAACGAATTTATATGTTCAAATGCGGTTGTGGGAGAGAATATACATGTTCTTCTTCATTATTCTACCACATAAAGGCCGTTCATGATGGAATAGAACCTGCTGGAACAATTGGAGTTTTCCACTGCGTGAGGATACAATGAACATGCATGATGATGGCTGATCCATTATTTTCTAACATGTATTCAATCTAAAGCTCTCAATCGGCATTTGATAATTAAAGCAATACCTTAGCTGTTATGCTATTCCATTTATTTTTAGCGATAATTTTTATAGGGAAGATATGAATGAGCTGATCCCTTTCTGTCCGATTCTACACCCTTCTTTCGAGGAGTTCAGCAATTTCGAGCAATATGCTAACAAAATCGAAGAGCAATACAGTAAGGCGTACGGAATGGTGAAGGTAGGCTTTTCACTCAACTTAGATCATACCTCCTCCGGAGTGGACCTCCCAAAGCGCCAACTATAACAAAATTACCAAAAAACTTGTGTTTAAACGTCCTGAGCACCAAACTCTGTTCAGCAAGCCGAACGGATTTGCTTTTCAATGCGAAAACGGCAAGAGTCATCAAAGCTTTACGTTGGAGGACTACAAAACAATCGCACAGGCCAAGCGAAAATAAATAGCACACATGTCAGAGCTACCCGCTATCGAATAGTATGTAAGTCCTGTCCAATTCAGTTTTGGCAATCAGTAAGGACCATTAGTAGGGAGGTTTACTGCGCGAATGTTGAAGCTTCTCTTATGGACAGTACTTCGGGTTCATGGGAATTTTAGCATCTCGAATCGATGTTTTCGCATGCTGTAAAGGAGAAGTTGAAGGGTTTAAATACTTCTTTTCTATTCATCGGTGCATGGAAAACTTTTTTCAACTGGCATATTGAAGATTTAGATTTATCAGCTGTCAACATTCTTCACTAGGGAGCACCCAAGACATGGTATGCAATTCACCCTCAAGATAAGCGTCTTTTTGAAGGCATCGTTAAAGACATGTTCCCTGAAAAAGCAGTAGAATGTCCCAACTTTTTACGTCACAAATCAACCTTTGTCAACCCATACAAACTTAAAGAACGTTTTCCATATCTTCGCATTTCTCGTATGTATCAATTCCCAAATGAAATCAGCTTAGCCTTTTCCGAAGGGTATCATTGTGGCTTTAACATGGGATTTAATATCGCTGAAGCAGTTAACTATGGTTCAAACGATTGGCTGGAAAAATTATCTAAGTTCAGAGGTTGTAAGTGTCCTGAAAAAGTGGGCGTTTCTATTGAGAGCTATAAGGAAGTTATTCAAAACCTGCGCAACAGTAAATCTATTATTACTATTAGGTCCTATTTACTAGAAGATTAAGGATACACAAGGTTTCAAAAAAATATAGGAAAAAGCATCGCTTTAACAAAAAGAAGATGAGTAATTCGACAAGCTTTCCAAGGAAGAGGTCTACAAAGAGTTTCTGAAAGAGAAAACGAAACGAATCAACAAAGGGGCCAAGAAGATCTATGTCCCTAGGTTCAAGAGATATTTCGACTCCTAATACAGCATAGATCCTAAAATGGAATTTTCGATATAATGTGATAAATGCCATAAATGGCGTACAGTTTCCGCAGAAATCATCAAAAAATATGAAGAAGAGTCATTCAGCTGCAAGGACATTGGAAAGGAGTGCTATACACGCAAGAGAAAAGAAAAGATAAATGCCGATAAAATTGAACCTTAGCCTTAAGTATGTTGATTCTGTTTCAAATCCTAAATTCAACTGCCGATTATTTCTCTTTGAATATTTGTTTGTATCTATCTATGATTATTATAAAAAAGTGATTGAGCCGAGAGTAGTCTGAATTGATATTGTTGGTGTATTGGACTCACTAAGCTCTGCCTAGCAGCTTCTCAGCCTCTGCAGCCTGCGGATCAGGGGGCTTCATCTCCTAAACTGCAGAGTTATTTTCTGGTTACTGCTCCTGCCCTCTCGAGCAATTACTTTCGTAATAGCGGCACCTCAGACCCTCTCCGATTCATATGGCTTTCGCCATGTTGGTGTAAATCGAAACATTATCTTCGGCTCAATCATCAATATCACTCATAAAAGATATAAATACTAACCAAAAAGATTGGATTTTTGTTATGGGTTTATAGGTGGTATGAGGATAAATACATTCGATTTCATGGATCAATACATTGAATGCTAAAAATATTGGCTGTCTTAGATAAATTTGTAAAGATTATGAACTCTTGGAGCCAGGGTTGGATTAGCCTAAACAGGTTATTACCCATTCTGTATTAACAACTTGATCAAATTTATAGATTTATGTTACATTTTAATCTCTTCTCATGCTGATTAGTTATGAATGATGAAAGGAATGCGGATTGATTGAATGAGATTGATTTGTTAATTTTATATAATGCTGAAGACCATCTTTTCCGACAATAAAATCAACTAGTTCCCTCAAATCGATACGAACAGCTACAAGGAAGTCACTATCTTCTGCCCTAAGTAGCTCAGGATGTCTCTATCTCCTCAAAAAGTGAAGACATCTAAGAAGTTTTTTTACTCCATCCGCAACAAATCAATCAAGAAACTTTAAAATGAAGCTTCCATAAATCACTAACTATAGACACTCATTCGCAAAGAGAAGATTATACTCATGGCACAGCGGACAAGCCTCAATGATCTCATACTACCTCCAACAGATATCCCCGCAAAAGAAGCAGAACTCATGGCGCTTCCCACCATCGATGTCAGAAGAGTGTCAGAAAGTGATGTGAAGCCAAATAATGCTCGAAAGAAACTATAAAAAAGAGGATTGATCGATATCATTGACTGCAAGGGAGGCTATGAAAGCAATATATTAAGAAGCAAAAAAGGATAGTATGAGACTTTAACAAATACCAACATAAATTGGCCAGGAAACAAATAAAATCCATAATAAAAACAACAAAAGAAAACCATTCCCATACCCGTTCCCATTCCAAAAATAGCAACTAAAAGAGCATCATCCTAGCTTTAACATAATCACTAATCTCCAGCCACAAAAGTTTCATAAAGCTACTCGCCTTCGAAGCTCAGCCAAGTCAAATCCACATTTAAGTTGGAATAGAAGGCTAGCATATAAAAAAAGTTTAAGAAAGGGTTCCTAAGCTATGAGGCATATGGCCATTAAAGGTGGGAAAAAATCAAAAGAGGAATATAGAAGGAACCATTATTAAAGATATAGAATTCAAGCAAAATCCTAAGTGCAAAAATCTTTTATGTGTACGACGTCGAGCTTGACCAGCCCATTGCCGCCCATAACTAAAGCAAACAAATCGAAATAGCATCACTCAGTAAGATAATGACCTGCTACCTCAGCATTCTTATCTGCAAGAAATATGAAGTTGATCTTAAAGACTGCTTTTATCGAGTTCCTGATAAAATTCCAGACACTCCAGGGACATCTGCTTAGTTAACTGCTGGAGATTTGCTTAGTGCCTAGGATCTCTTATATGGACTCATGCTCCCAAGTGGAAACGATGCTTCTATTTGCCTAGCCGAACTTATGGGAAAAGTTATTCAAAGACACAAGAAGAAATAGCAGAAGAGCTCATATTTTTAGACTTTTATGAGTCACATGAATGCATTTTCTAAGTAGCTTGGCCTTAATCAACAATGGAACAATAGCTCAGGGCTTCCAAGCAACCCTAACTTTTCAACTGCTCAGGCAATTACAGCTTTGTCGGCCTTAGCCATAAAGAACGACCTTTTTAGGAAGATTGTGACGACAAAATAGATATAAATTGATGTGAAAAATGATCGTTACGGTCTTGTAGGAAAAAAGGTTTGGAAAAACACAAATAAACTGCTCGAAAAAGGCTGGGAAGGTGTAAAAACTGGGACAACTTAAACAGCTGGACATTGCTTAATATCTAAGCGTTAGAACTTAATACTAAGCGTCTTTGATTGCCAAACAATGTCAAAGAGATTTACTGATTCAATGAGGCTCTACGAATATATATCGAAAAATCGATGACATTCTGATACTTTATATCAATATAAATGACTGTACTCCTCTGATAGAACTCCCATGTTCGCTCTTGTGTTTTCCTTCAAGAAAGAAAATAAAAACTACCTAATCGATGGATTTTTCTCGATGAGATGCGATACTTCGATGTTTTCGATGAGCCTTTCGATAGTTAATCCAGTTTACGACTTGATATAAGCCCTTTTCCTGAGAAAATATTCTCTGGTTATTTATTTGATGTATTAAGCCGGGTATATCTCTTTGACAGTTGAGTTGAGTTGTTCAGTTTCAGCATAGACATTAGCTTAATTTTTCATGCTTTTGAGTAGCATATCTTTGATATCTTATAGTTCCTTTATGTCTGGTGATACTCCAATCTACTTGTGCTGCTGGTAGTGCCGATCAAGACATTTGTCGCAAAGTGGTTCAATGCATCGTTCGTGCATGCAAAGATGAGTGATATTCTCGTCTGGGTGCATGGGACATTTTTATTTTAGCTTATTGAAAATGCTGCCCATTTCTAGTTGTATGTATATCTTAATGTAAAATTAAATAGCATAAATGGGTAAAATATTAATTAACTACTCATGCTCTTTTATTGAAGATTGCTAAGATGTGTTTGCTCGTTTTTATTGTAATTGACTGATTTATTTGGCTTCTGATGCTTCTGATGAATCACCATTGTGATTTATTTCATCTTTTATGCTCCTTTTTTAAGTCTAGGTAAGTATTGCAATTTTAGTTTATCTGATATGATATTTTGAGAAAGAATATATTATTATATAAGATGGGCAACGCTTCTGGCGCAATGAATTCTCAAGGCTTTTCCAAGGCCATCTAGTCACATCAGCTACCCGACTACCATCATCTTACTCATTCCGGTATCATCAATGAAAACTTTTTCTCCATCGGTAATCGGGCAACTAAGCTACTTGACATCTATAGTGGAACTGCTGTCAGCAACTGCGATCTCTATGATATGGACAACAGGAATTACTTCATAAGCCTTTTCTTGAAAAGCTCAACTGACGGACAAACCAGGACTCGGCCTTTGAATATGGTGATCGCACTTGATGTATCAGGATCTATGGGTGGATACTTGAAGCATTCTCCGGTGGGAACCAATAACACTAGAACATATCTTGCTAAGAAAGCCATTCTTATGATGTTTGAGAAGCTTCAGCCAAACGATGCCTTTTCATTGGTTATTTTCCACACTAAATCTCGGACTGTAATTCCAAGTCAATTCGTAAAAGATTTAAATCCTTAAACAGTAAAAGAGCTAGTTAATTCCAACTTCGAAAGTGGAGGAACAACAGTTGCTGCTGGTTTCACCTAGTCTCTTGAGAACATAAATACATTCAAGAAGGCACACACACTCAACGACTATGAGCACAGAATTGTGATGCTGACTGATGTCTGTGATAACTCAGTAGCGGGTGAGTAGAAGCTCATACAATAGATATCAAACGCTGGAGTTTCAACCACTATAATCGGCGTTTCAACTGATTTCAAATCTTCCACTTGCGAGAAGCTGATTAAGATTAAAGGATTCAACTATATGTGTGCAGTCTAAAATGAAGATTTGCAGACATATTTGGTGGATCAATTCGATTATACATTCTTCCCATGCGTGCAGAACGTGAGAATCACAATCACTTCCAAAGATATCTAGTCGATTAAAGTGTTTGGATCGGTTGATCACGATGTGGAATATCCTGTCGAAGGAGATACATTCACAGTCACTAAAATGAATTCTGGCTTTCCTTCTGCACTAACTATCAATAAAAAAGGCGAAGTCTAAACAAAAGGAGGGCTTATTTTGGTCAAGTTCATTCCCAAAAATCCTAAATAACTTCCAAAGCTTCACATCTAGATTAAATTGAATTATGAAGACCTGAATTCAAACAAATCTTAGCAAGTGTATTTTATAGATGGAGACGTCTCAGCATAGGAGTTTTACTCTGACGAAGCTGTCAAGAAAGGAGTGAACTTGTTTTACTACACTCAAACTTTGAGAAATTTGCTAAAGGATATGAAAGAAGGCGAAAAGGTGCTCTCTGATATGAACAAGGGATTTTATCTGGACAAAATTAGAAAACTGCATGAAATTTCGCCAAAGGAAAAGGAAACTGAGCTAGCAAACATTCGCACGATCATCGAAAGCAAGTGATTATATCACAATTAAATAGGAACATATTTAATTTTAATGCTTGTATAAAAATCATTGAATTTTCGTCCTCGTATGCCTTTTTTATGGTTCGGACTTCAGATTGGTTTCTCGAATATGGCTGGCCTCCAAATCGTTGAGAACAATAGGTGATGACATCTATTTGATTTTCTTCATTTCCGCTTCGAAAGTTTTCTTGTCAATCACTTTCAGATTATTGCTCCTAAGCCCAAGCCCATCTTTCATGAGGCATGATAAAATGGGCTGCCTTTTGGTGAAATCAAACAATTTCTTCATGCTGCTGACATAGTTGTAGCCTTCAGTGGCTTAGCTCAGCTTGTGAATCAGCATTTAGTTCATGGCCTTTCCTTCCTAGATCGCGTTTATGGGCTCATTTCTTTTGATCTTTTTATTCTTAATCGTATTGTTGGTGTGGGTGACGATGTCTTCGATGATATCTTCGATTTGCGGAGTGTTTGGCTCGTACTCAGTAAACAAGGCATCTTCGAAGTCATCCTAAACCTCATTTTTATCCTTGTCTTCAAGGATTTGTTAGTATTCAATAACCTTCGACAGCTGAACCTTATTAAAGATTTCCTTCGTACGAGCCATCTCTCTATTTTTTGATCTTATCTTGGTCTCTCTTATCCGTTCAAGTTTTATGGAAGAGCAAGCAGTTTATTAATTCAATTTTCCTTAGAACTTGTAACCCTCTTTTTTGGAAGCAATCTTTTGCGGAAGATATTTCATAAATTTCGACTTGTATTTTTTGGCGTGGCGAGCAAATGAGTAAAAGTTGGAATGGAGGGCGTCAGAGAGGCTCTTCCAGCTTCTTTATGTTCCTATCTCCCATTTATACTCCTTACCATTCAAGACTATATAAAAAGAGATATACCTTGCCTGTCCTGGATGATGCGAATTATTGATTAAAATTCTTTGGCTATTTCCTTCTCTTTGGGAGTGAAGGGTTTTTCTGAATTGGCGATTTTCCTGCAAGTATTTGGTTGATTTCTGCCGACTGCTGAATATTAGCCAAATTATTGATTACTATCAGTCACTGATTCGGCCGATTCATGCTAGTTGGGATTGTCCTAATCAACTTTGTTCGCTTATTTATTGCCAACAATTTCAACTTGAACTTAAGGTTACTATTCCTGGTTTTTTTGCTCAATCGGTGCTTCCTCACCAGAATCAGATAGTTATATGACTTCTTAAACCTTCGAAACATTTTTCATTCTAATTGAGCATTTCTCTTATAGGCTCAAATTTTGTGCCTTATCTTAAACTTATTCTGGGCATCCCAGAAGCTCTTCTAGATTGTTTGGATCATTATTTATCCTTTTTGAGATGATTTTAAGGTTCTTCTGTATTTTCTTTTTCCTAGAAGAATGCTGGTAGATGCTGAAAAGAGCCTAGTTGCTGATATTAATGGGTTAAGGGCTTCCTTGCTATATCCCCGAAGCGCTTGAGTTCTGTTGTGGCTAGTCCATTTATTCAAGATTTTTACAAGTCTATCCGGCTGATTCACGATTGAGTAGCGATTCGTGCTCTGCATTTAAAATAGGTCGTTCGAACAACATGCTAAAAGTAATAGATGGTTCTTTTTGTTATGCTTCATCTATTTTTTATTATACTGGCCTGGATCTGTTCAGAAGGGCTGTACTCTTCTCTAGAGGAACCACTTTCTCGACGCAATCTAAATTGTTTGAGATTGGCATGCATTCCGGTGATTCATCGTCATCAGAGATGACAACTGGATTGCCCCTATTGATGATATTGGGCGTCTTAGCTTGACTCCAACGATTTCTGAAATAATCTAAAGAGCTAATATTCACTTCAGTTTGTGCCTATGGCTGGCGTCGTGCCCTAGACTCCCTAACTGTTTGGTTGTCAGCAGGAGGAACTAATTAATTTGAATGTTTAGTTTCGTTATTGTGGTTATCTTTCCAAGGATCTAGCAGTTCTCCGAGCCAGTTGAGGTCGCAGCTGTCATCACTGCCTTCATTTGCTGGAGTATGTGGGCGATCGTTAAAGATTCTTTTCCTATTTGGGATGCTCATCCTCGAATTTTATATTATAGTATAAGTTTGTTCATAATAGAAACATTTAAACAAGTAAATATATCACTATATTTATGAAGAGCTTAACAACTTAAGATTGTGCTATTTTACTTTCTCGGCTTCATATTCATTTCTTTTTAATATTTCTTTCGTAAAAGTAAAGAAAAAGAAACCGATTATAAACAAAAAGATGATTATTGAGTTTAAAACTCGAGTTAAATCTAAGGATTCTCCGTCAAAGTACTGGCTGAAGATGGCGACTAGAATCACGCCCATAAATTGACCTCCGAAGAGAAGAATTCCTCCTGCTGTTGCCTATCCAACAGGAAAGGAAGTTTGAGTTGCAAAGTCAGTTGCAGTTGTAAGCAAAGGATAGCCGAAGAACCCATTTAGTCCGCCTGCGATGTAGCTTAGTATTGGCTGTTTGAGCTAAAGCGTCGCCCACAATATGCACATGGAGAATATGATTCCAATTGATAAAAAGGTGCATTTTTGCTTATAGGAATACTTCTTGCCGAAAATACTGATGAGAACACATGCTAAGCAGCCGACTATGTTTGAGCAGCCAATTATGATTCCGTTTGAAACAGTCTAATACCCATAAGTTTTAGTAATCCAGGGCATAAATACAAAGATTATGCTTAAGTCTCCAAAGACAAAAGTAATTGCCAAAAAGACGAATAAATAGTTTTTGTTTTTAACTAGGATCTTCAAGTCTTCTTTGAACATGTTTCTCTTTGCATTTGATGCATAACTATTTTAAAAAAAGTGTACTTTTGTAGATTTTTTGGCCTATCTCTAAAGAAAAAAGCCATTAAAAGATTGATTGTTATCATGATGGCGCTTTCCCATACGAAGAATTTAAAGATGTATTATTTTGTTGCATCTTATCTGATGAAGAAGGAGCTTAGAAGTGTTCCTAGGGCATCTGACCCAAATATAGCAAACACACAAAGTGAGTTCGCTAAGAATATCTGAGATTTTGGGAACCAAAGATTTGCGAATTTGGTTGATCCACTGATCATAAAGCAAAATCCAAAAGAACAAAGGAGTGTTCCGAGGCAGAAGAAATAGTAATTAACGTTGATCAGCAATCTTACGAGCAATCCTAAGATCATAAACATTTCACCTAAATAGAGGAAAGCAAACATATGAGAGTTCCGAGCTTCAATCCCTTTTTATCGAGGATGTAGTTAGCTGGAATCAGGAGAAAGATATAGCTGAGTGGATAGATTAGGCTCGGAATAGTGACTTCAAACTGAGTGATACCATAGATTCTTTATATTGTTGGCGAAATGCCTGAAAACGCTTGAGTTGGTATGGAGTTGATGAATGCTGCAAGCATGAACAGGACCCAATTTACGTATCGATAAGGGTCCGGCTTTATTTATTATTTTTCGTCGACGTCCATAAATCCTCTTTAATTAATAAAATTTGACTGATGTAAAATACTATTATTATTGGGTGAGTTGATTGCCGGCCAGCTAATGAATCAATGATAATATTATGTCATCATATATGTAATATCATATTTTATACTTAATCCTCATAATCAGAGATCAAATATTGGAAGATTCTTATTTTTTGTTGATGAGATCTCCCATTTGATCGATCAGGGCAGCGTTACCAGACTAGTTTATGATATCCACTATCTCTGCGACCCTTTTCTTTTCGTTAAGTAAGGTAGTAAAGTTGACGGATTTTTCCTACTCCATCTTTGACATCTCCTCTTTGAAGTCACTCTCACGCTTGACGTTCTCTTCCTCCATGGCTTGACTCTCAATTTTCAAGTCCTAGTTCTTGACCTTGAGTTGTGATATTTCTTGTGTTAGCCGTTCGTTTTATAAAGTCAGCTATTTGCCCTACTAAGAGAGGTCCTTCAAATGTTGTTTGTGTTTAATTTCCTATAATTGATTCAAACTGACCAGCAGACGGTTAGTTATGGGTGGTTCTGAGTGCATGTAGGCGAAATCGATGAGCATGGTCGAGTTATGTAATGGAGTATTTTGAATAACTGAAGTTATTCGATGGGAGGCATTTAATGCATAGTTACTTAAATTTAATTATACGCTGCCTCCTCTCTTTTTGATGGTGCCCGCCAGCAGGTAAATCTCTACTTAAAAGCTGGGATCTTTGGTCGACACAAAAAATTAGGAGGTATTTTTAAGGTTGGACTGGCCATTAACAAGCATCTAATGCTTGCAGTGGGTAAAATATTCTTGCTTTTTTTTGATAATGATATGTATCTCCACCGGTTCCTTGATGCGTATGTTCACTCTATCGATCTTCAATAATACCCTGAACATATTTAATATTACAAAAATCACATTTGTTCTAGAAAATCTAAACTTCCTTTCCCTCAGCAACAAATTGAAATCCAACATATATTAACTCAAATAACTACTTATCAAGTATTACTTCGATATTCTATCACTTTTTCTTAAAAAGGCCCCTGAAAATGTTGTACATTCCTTTTATTCCCTATATTGTCTTCTAGCTATTATCCATCGCCCTATTGTAACGATTTTGCATGTCCTTCTTGATTTCTTGCTTCATTTTTTCTCTTTAATCTTGGGCTTTTTGGTCTGAATATTTACGATATGCCTACTATTACTTCTTGACCGACTCTTGAGTAATCTTAACCTTTTGTTCGTATTGCTATTTTTTCTTCTTTAAAGTTTATTACCGGAATTTCTCATAGTTCTGATAGGCTCGGCCTAAGTTATCGTAGTTGTGTCTTTGTTGGGTATATCTTTTCATGTCCTCTTCATGCCTTTTCCTTAAATACTACCTAAATTTTTAGGGATTTTATTCGTTATATTAATACTAAGGCGGCCTTTACCTCTCTTGATGGGTTCGGCCTTAGTCATAATACTGTCTTTCATAACGACTATGACTTTTTTGCTGGTGAGATGATGGTTGGGCGCTTTGGCTTTTTCGACTTTAGTCATATTACTTTTTAAGTTCATCGGAAGAGAGTATCTGGTGTGCTTCATTGATCTACTTAAATAGCGCCTCGTTTCCTCCCTTGGAGTCCGGATGATATTTTTTTGCAAATTACCGAAACGATTTCTTTATCTCATCCTTAGTGGCATTCTACTTCAAATGCAACAACTTGTAATAGTCCTTCCTTGGATCGAACTTTTGAACGCTGAAGTAAAGCCTTGTCGCGAGTCTCCACATTTCCCGTTTAGATCGGACTTATAAATTTTTGATTCTGCATTATAGAAATTTTATGAACTGATTCAAATATAAACCATAAGGAACATGCAATCTTTTAAATATTTTTGAATTATACGGGCTCTTCAAAAGAAATCGATTCAACATATTTTACAAAGCGCTATAGCTTAGTGATAATCAAAGAAATTTATATTCTAGCAGGTTTTATTAATTTCAAAGACAATTATTTGATGGTGAGGCTCTCCTATTTTTTCTTCGTCATAAACGAGCAGTTTATAACCCCTTATTACAATAACTCTATAAACTATTATTATTTATTCTTTGTGACCAACATGGAAGCTGTTCATACTTTCTCACACTCCTTAAGCCTTGAACACTCCCATTTCCCTCACCCCGCACGCATTCACAAGACCAGTATCCAGCCGCTTGACGAAAAGGAAGAACTTATCAATAAGATCCAGGACCTGATGATCAAAAACCAGGCCCTATAAGAGCGAAGACAAAACCTTCAGGGAACATTATTTGACCTTAGAAAAGTCCTAACAGTTCTCGGCAAAGAGAGCATATAGTAGACTCAATTTTTGCACCAAGGGAACCAAGATCTAAAGAAAAATGTGGATAGTCTTTCACATGCTTTAAAGTATTCGTATAAAAACGGGAGTCATTTGCAACGATGTGCAAAATTTTGGGATTAATTTCTCTAATGATCAAGAAATTCTATATTATTTCTTATTAAATTCTATCCATCCATTACTACCATCATTCTTAAGGGGTTGGGGTTGGGGTTGGGGTTGGGGTTGGGGTTGGGGTTGGGGTTGGGGTTGGGGTTGGGGTTGGGGTTT
>NW_022205038.1:0-5000 GCF_008831285.2 Nymphaea colorata
TTAATTTTTTTTTCGCAACTCGGACTCTCAATAAGTCCAATTTATATTTTAATAACTTTTTACCGGAATGATTAATTGGTCTTTTTCTTCATATGAACCCAATTTTGGTGAGTCGTTATTTTTAATCGTAAAATGCTGATTGACTTTCTTCTCCATTTTAGAGGTGCTAATCTAGACCATTTGTCATGGGAGAAATTGTGATAATGGCTCTTTAACCAGTTTTTCCATTCACTCATTCCAGAATTCCGCAGTTTCTTGTGTTTTGATTCTGAATCAAATATTCCTCGTGTATGGAAATAGTCATGGAAATAGTCTTTTATTCTATCCTTAATAAAAGGATATGTTCTGTAGTAATGAAATATGGATTCTGACTTATATTTGTTACTAACTTGGGTTTGCAATAATTTGTAAAACACATAGGCTTGAGACAAAGAAGATAAGTCGCAGTAAATCGGTGAATTACTATCACTACTTATATTAGTAGTATAAGTAGAAAGAGATTTTACAGTCGAAATGAAGGGAATTATATTTGGATTCGTTTCATTAGTATCCTTTTCCTTTATTTCGTCATTGTAAGTGTATCCATTTAAAGTATTTTTTGTTGAGTCAAGAAAAAATTGTGCATTGATCCTGTAAATGTTAGTGATACATAGAAGGATACCCATGTATATTCTTTCAATGAAAGATTTCATAAAAGAGTTCCATTTAGAGATTAATGGGGCACTTCTTCTTTTTTTAGATATTTGAAAAATATGTTTCCGTGATTCGGTTCTTTTATTACTAAAATTTCCCTTGTTAGTACTAATATCTATATCCTCAATATCTGGAGTTAGAGGTTTTTTTTTCTTGTCTTTTCTAATCTTTTCTACTTGATCCCAGATTTTGGTTGTCTTATCAGCCAGATCATTAATTTTTCTTTCTATCAGTGAATCATTTGTCCAATCTCCGGATACAATTATAATGGGTGATTCATGGATGATTTTTTTGGAATCTTTCTCATTTTGACTTGGTTCTTCATTTTGACTTGGGTCATAGACTCGCGTCACTAAGAAAAAGAGTTTCTTCACTTTTCTTTTTATAAATAGAACTATTTTGATAATCCATCTTATTTTTTCGTTGAGATCTTTAGAAAACTTTTATGTTGTCTTTATAATCTTAGAAGAAAAAACCTGTCTTTTGACTTTCTAATTTTTTTCGGAGTGTTTATTAATGGTTCAAAAAAAAAGTTTTTTTCGGGAGAGCCAAAGGGACTTCTGTTCCATCCCCCAGATCGTTAAAAAACAGAAATTTTTTTTTTTTTCTTAGATCCTTATGATGGATCGTAGCTTTTCTATGCCAAGGTTTCAGAGAAAAGAAATAGGATTTTTATCTGAATACCGTCTGTTAACCAATCTTTGGAAATTCTGTTTCCGATAATGAACACCATATATGTGCATTGACATGCATTCCCTACTCCATTCGGTCAAATCTTCATACCACTCAGGAATGAAATAATAACATACGACCAAATTTTTAACTATTATCAATGAAGTAATATGAGTATTTTCGAAGAATCGAGTGGTTACTAATATGGAACTCCTTATTGCTTGAGCAAATAATATATCCCAATTTCTGCTATGCTATCCGTTCCTCCTCCTGTCTTTATCCTCTTTTCTTTATACTCCTCTCGTGTTCTTTCTCCATTTCTCTTTCTCTTTGCCCCTTCACCCACATAATCAGATGTTGTATTTTTGGGCTTTTTCCTCCATCCAATTCCTAAAAATGAGTTCATCATCCTTGAATATCAAAGAAAACAAAGGTGTTTGTCTATTCTGTCAAAAAAAAGGGGGAGTGTACATCTGTTTGAAACATTTCCAATGACTGTTTTACGTCTTTGGAGCCCGCATCGACCCTTTGATTATATCACGACGAAAATCTGATGTTGCGATAACGTATCAAGCCATTTCATGTTCTTCTGCTTGATCACCATTTCCTTTCCTCTTTGATCACCATTTTGGCTTGATCACCCTTTTTCTTTTGGCTTGTCACCATTTCCTTTCCTCTTTGATCACCTTTTCGACTTGATCATCACTATTTTTTCTTGATTACTATCGTGTATTACTGATATTATCAGTATTATTGATATTATCATTGGTATAATGATATTATCAGTGGTATATTGATGATATTATCATTGGTATTAATGATATTAGTATCCTCATCGGTATCAGTGTCAGTATAAATTACTACACGTTTGCTTTCTGAACGAATCCCGTGATCCTCTTGGATCTTCCTGATCATCTTCTTCCTCCTCCTCCTCCTCCTCTTCTTCAAAATCCAAATCAGAGTCAGTTTGTATAACCATCGAGAACCTTTTCTTAATTTCTTCAATTGAAGATACTCATTTTTTGATCATTCGGATCAGCTCTAACCATATCGAATACTTTTTCTTCTCCCCCAAAAGCAAATTGTTGAAACGAGTTCTTGATTCTCAGCTTCTTCAGCTTCTTCTGTAATTCACCAATTGAGACTGATGAATCCTCAATGCCTGTAGATAATGATTTTACGTCAATTTATATATTTCGTGTTCCAATTCTCGTCAAACTCTCGATAATCCTTGGAAAAAAGGATACCATGAATCTTATTTATCCAAGCCATTTGGTAGACCCCCTGTGGAGTAGTTGAATCATTCCTAATTGATATAAATACCCTTTTTATTGTTCCACATAAGTCCGTTCAAAAGAGGATCATAAAACTAGGTAAGCATTCTTGTTCCTCTCATCATTGCACAATCTGGCTCTTTTTCGACCACATCGAGGAAAAGATCCTTGTCATACTTCAATTCGATTATGAATTCTTCCTTAAGTTATCTCTTGTTTTTAGTGTCGAAACCCATTCATTAGAGAGGCCTCCGCAGTAGTTTTCCGCTGTGCGAAAAGACATCTTTTTGTACTATTCAAAAAAGTAGACAAACTAGGTGATATGTGAAAGATATTCTTGCTTTCCATCACTTTCGCATGTATTAAAAAAATATGAGACATTCATTTCTACAGCATTTGAAAATCGATCATTTCTATATACCGCAGAGGTCGATTCCATCGTTGATAATCGAAAAGAAAGACAGAAGGATTTTCAATCCATAAAAGTTCATTCTTTTCTCTCTTTCAGGTCGAATTCATCTTCTTCCTTTCCATTCAACCAGATCTCCTCTGTTTCATATATCTTCTTGTAAAGATTCCACCTTTCTTCCTCTTCCAAAGAAATGAAAGGTCTTCTCCACGGATCTATCTTCTTCCTGTTCTATCTTATTTGTTTTCGAAACTGTTTCTATTCTACATTTCCTTCTTCTATTTATTCTTTCTCCCCTTTTGAACTTTCTTTCAGTTTTTAGTTATATGGTGATGGCATTCTCCTAGATAGCATATACAATGATAAATAAGAAATACAAAGATTGAGATACAGAATTTCTCCATTTTGACATAAATAATATAATCTAAAAAGTCATTAGATCTCATTTTTCCCATGCCAAGATAATACTAACCAATACATTTCATCAATAACATGTGACCAATTAACCAGCCAAAAAACTACTTGTTACAAATAAAATCTTATTGTTGTACGAAACATGAAATGTCGACTAATCTGGTTAATGTTGAACTTGGTAAAATAAAATGGTGAATAATGAAAATTAGATTATTCAGGAATACATATGAATGCTAAGGTTAGGAATGAAATTCCCGTGAGTAGATCTATAATCAAAAAGGGATTTCTATTGTTCCAGAAGAACAAAAAATGAAACAAAAGATACGGTATAACTAGACAGTCATGTATGGGTCTACTCAATGCTAATACAAGGCGGATAATAGTCGATATAATACTATGAACTGTCCATAATAAAAGCATTGTTGCTGATACTTCTTTTCGCTCCCTTCTTCAAACCCGAGTTCTTAGAAGTAAGAGATAAGAGGGACCTATAGAAAATGTGTTAGAAATCCATAATAAAGTCCGACCATAACGACCGAATTCAATATATTCATCCATAATAATAATAGATTACCGAGTAACTATATTCCAAAATCATTCATTAACCTCCCCTTTTTCTGTTGCAACTTATCGATTATTATATGATAATTCTTAACTTTCCATATATAGAAATAGAAACAGATAGACTAAAATGACATCTCTTATGCCAATGATACCATCTTCTTCGATTAAATGACATTCAAACAAAATAAAGGGAACTGAATGGAATGGATATGGATGGAATATAATGAAATAAGCCCCTTTGAGTTCCCTATAAATGAGGCATGGAACGGACCACTGCGAAGAAGTTCCGGGAGTTACGAAGAAGCTTCGGGCTCATATTGGTCATGGTTGAGAACGGGAGTTAAACTCTAGGAGATCTAATCTCCCCGTTTCCTCAGTAGCTCAGTGTAGAGCGGTCGGCTGTTAACTGATTGGTCGTAGGTTCGAATCCTACTTGGGGAATTAATGAAGGGCTCGCTTGACCGTTAGGAGTAGGTAACCCGTTCCTTCTTGTTTCTATGCATTCTATCTCATCGTATGACATTCTGTTCTGCGATATTGAGAATCACCGTCAATACCTCGGTGAGATCCGGGATAATCCTTTGTTCCATAGCCCTGGGCTATTACAACCACCAATTCAGAATTCTCAGTGATTACTAGCAGTGCATCAAAATCAGTCATCGATTCTCTCGAGAGGCCACAATTACCGCGAGCAAGCATAACATATTAATGTAATGTAATGACGAGGAACGCATTTTTGCTACTAAGACTGCTCTGCTATTCTGCCTAAGCCCGGCTGAGAAGAGTTACGGGAGTAAAACACAAATATGCTGATTCGACCGGGGGTACTATATGTAACTATTATCGATCAATATAAATAGTAAGCCATTCCATTTCGACAAAAGACCTACACCCGAGTTCCATAGCTTGCGTCCGCTATCCCGATCATGATTTTCCTACCCCCAGAGTAATAAAGAAAGGAAGGGCCTTCCCCT
>NW_022205038.1:20000-36678 GCF_008831285.2 Nymphaea colorata
CTCTACCACCCGGTCAATTCTGTTCCACTTAATCCCTCTTTCACGGCCACATATCTTTCCGGCTAAGGAATGGGAAATCTTTCTCCTGGTGCATGAATCAAATGTTTCATTTCATCCGGGAAAAGCCATCTCTTTCTCAACAATGTCTTTGTCATTTGATCCAATAGCGTTCCGTTATTAGATAGGAACAGATTTGATAAATACTGATAACTCTCGGATAGAGTATTAGAACGGAAAGATCCATTAGATAATGAACTATTAGTATTAGTTCTAAGCCATCTCTGGCGATGAATCAACAATTCGAAGTGCTTTTCTTGCGTATTCTTGATCAACCAGCGTTGATATATAGATGTAGGAGAATTTGTTTGGGAAGTAATAAGTCCCTTTGACATCTCTTCATCTGCAAAAGATTCTCGACGTGAAAACACAGAGACAAAGGGCTGATCTTTGAATAGGAAAAAGAATTGATCTGCAGGGTCCCAAATGAATTGGCTTATTCGAAAAAACCCTTGTTCTTTGGAAGATCTATCTCGTGTCTGGTACTGCACGGTTCCACTCCGCAAGAACTCCGAATCATTCTCTTGAAGCTTATCCTCTTTATGATAAATGATCCGCTTGTCCCGAAATGACCTGACCCAATAGGGAAATCCCAATTTATTGGGCCTTTCGATAAAATCAAATAGATTGCCATGAGGGCGCCATAGTCTAGGAGCCCAAACTATGTGATTGAATAAATCCTCATCCTCCTTTATCTGTTGCAGGTCGAGGGTTCCTTCTCCTTCCCCTTCTTCAAACCCCGATTCGTATTTTTCATATAGAAATCTCTGATCAACGATAGAACAAGATCCATTTTGCATCATATCTAACTGATTCCTTGGTTCGGACCGAAGAAGCAATGTCACTCGATCATTATCAAACTGACTGCATTCTGTCCGTGAGTATCCCACCAGAGCGCTTTCTAATAGGCCATGAACTAGATCAGAATCATTCTCAACGAATCCATAAGAAGTGATCCAATTTTGTTCATCGGGTCCCCAAAGATCTTGAGCGACCGATCCGGCAGAACAACTCAAAAGATAAAGAAGTATCGTTAATTTCTTCATGCTCGTTCCAAGTTCGAAGTACCATTTGGACAAATAAGAATCCCCTTCCTTACATGATTTCTTCTTCATATAGATAGATATAGGATCTATGGAGCAATTACTTAGAAGTACATTTTGTGCAACAGCCCTTCCTATCTGATAGAAAAGGATCTCATGATACTGAACGGATCTTACCTGGGATCGCAAATCCCAAGTTTGTCTATGAAGAGCTGATCTAATTGTATTAGTGTCTATAATTGATTTCTTTTGTGTAATACTAATTGATAGGACCTCATTGGTAAGTGCTACAAGATCTCGTGCATTGGAACCCATGGTTATGGATCCGAATCCATTAGTATGGGACATTTTCTTTTCCAAGCGGAATCCCCTAGTATATGAAAGAATGAAAAAGTGCTTTCGTTGTTGTGGAATAAGAAGCCTTCGTATCTTAATGCATGTATTTGATTTATTCGGAGCTATTAGAGCGGGATCCACTTTTTGGGGAATATGAGTCGAAGCAATAACAAGAATATTTCTAGTGGAACATCTTTCACAATCCCTGGGGAGATGGTTCACTAATAGACCGAGGGATAAGTAATTCGACTCATTCACATAAAGATCATGAATGTTTGGAATCCATATTATGCAAGGAGACATTGCTTTTGCTAATTCTAATGGAAGGGTGATCTCAAATTGGTCTATTTTCGGCGTCATATACATAGTTAGCACATTCGGCATAGTTAGCAGCTCCGTATCAAGGTCATCATCGTCACGATCATCAATATCGATATCGTCACGATCCTCAATATCGATATCATCAATAAGATAACCTTGATTGTCATCCAGGAACTTGTTCGGAAATACCGTAATGAAGGGAACATAGGAGTTTGTCACTCGGTATTTGACAAAATATGATCGTCCAGTTCCTATAAAACCTATCACTAAAATACCCCTAGAAGGGGGTAGGGCTAAGCGGAGCGAAAAGGGTTTTCCATGAGATGGGAAATGAGAACTATTAGCCCCACACGGGGTTTGTGAATAAGTAATTGTCTGATAATGAGCAAGGAATATCCGTCTTTCTGCTAAACAGGATCTATTGAACTCATAATTCATTAGATACCTTTTTTGAATGTCAACTAAGTATCGTAAGTAAATGGATCCCGGTTGTTCAATCATTTGATAACCAGAGTCATTCTTTGATAAATGATCACTATGAGTCAGACTCAATAGAATTTGATCAATCCTTTTTTCTGTCGTTAAGGTGGAGAACTGAACTAAGAATTCTCTTTCTGCATCATCAATCCAATCACTGTTCGCGACCCAGGATTCTATTTGATCATCAATCCAATCACTGTTCACGTTTTTTCTTATCAATGAATAGATCTCTTTACTTGTACGACTTAGATGTCTCGTATTTCTCGAAAAAGTGATTGAATTGATGGGATTTGGTATGATACTTATGAGATAGATGATATCGATGAGATTGATATTCAAATCTTTCTTCTTAGAACGTATTGATTTGACCCCATAAGTGGGACCACCACTCAATAGCATGTTGCCACCAGAAGCAGAACTCCGTATTTCTTCCAGAGAATCTCCTAATTGTTCCAGAGCAACTAGAAAGAGATTCTTTAACCAGAAAGAATTCAGTTCAGGTGGAGGATACCTATCCAGAAGTTTTCGCAACTCAATCATGTATGATGGAATCATCAAAGATTTGATCTTTTCTAACTCTGTCTGTAACTCACTAGAGACTCGGGAAATAAAGAGAAGATGCGTACGAACGAGATATCCAGCAACAAGAAGAAGGAAAAGGATTGAATAGAGGAACTCCCGAGCATTTGGTGATCTCAGATGTGTCCACTTCAATGGAACGGGTGACTCATTATTTCGATGAATCATTTCTTCGGGCAGAAGAAGATTCTGTAAACACTTACTCGAAATCTCACTTATCAGATTCCATCGTGGAAGAATCGCCCACAATGGAATCTGAAGAATTGACCATGATATATCTGATCCATGCATAATATCATAAAAAAAGGATACAAATTTGTGACTGCTACTTAGTATCGGCAATGGGTCTGAAAAAGTATCTAAAAGGATGAAATTTATATATTTGCACCCTGCCGAAGTAAGGAACCATGGCATATACGTTTGGAACAGATTCCATTTTGAGAGATTTGAAAAAGCACTATCTCGTTGAAAGGCTCTATACATCTGCCGTTTCTCAACGCATTTCTTTAGACAAAGATTCCGTTTTTTTGCGGATGGTAAATCTTTCTCAGAACATGGAGTGTGAATCAAACCCATGTTTGAATTGAAACTGAGATACTGATGCAAGTTCTTCCCTTCTGAATCAGATAGATTCATATCTGAAAGAGGCTGACAATAAGTTGAAAGAGGCTGAGATTTGTACAAGTTATACGTTTCGTCACCACTTTGTGGAAAATCGTTAGGTATGAATATGTCAGATACCTGTGACTCGATTGGTGAAATAGTATCTCTCTCCAAAAAAACATGTTTTTTTTTACCGACGCACAAAGAAAATATCTTGTTGCGGATGAACGAGATATGGAGGAATTGTCCATATGTAAGATCATAATTATCGATACGGGTCTTTTCCGCATAAAAAGGGAATCTTTTGTTAGAATAGAAGCAGAAGTGATGTGGATTATTCAAGAATCGAAGTAGATTTGCTTTATAAAAAGAAGATATCAATGAACTTCTATGAAATGGTTTCACGGGATTCAGCCAATTGTCCCGATCGTGGGATATCATTGAGAAATAGGAATCGGTGTTATCAAAGAATTTCCTGCGATTATTCCTAGTATGGAGTGAGTCAATCATCCACTTTGGTATCTTATTGAACAAAAATGCTGATATTGTTCCCCCATTGATCAAGAATTTCGATCTTTGGGAAGTATCATGATCATCCAATAAGAAGGGTTTCAATTTATTCAAATGAACGATTTGAACACCTATTGATTCTAACAACTGATTGCAGAGTTGATCATTCGGACCTTTCAATTCATAGATGTGGATCTCGGACCTATGAATGGGGATATTCCCGATACTCACAAAGAAAAAAGTAAGTGACTTAGACAAAAAGAGAAGTGACTTGGACAAAAAGAAATGAAGTGACTTAGACAAATCTTGTTTGTCGATAACCTTGGACCAATCAATCGAATGTTGATTAATACGTAATCGATCGAACACCACTTGAAAACGGTTCTTCTGTTCAGAAACGAAATGCTCCAAATGCTCCTGGAAATTCTTGCTCCCATTGGACCATTTGTATCTATATGCATTAGGATCCCGATTCATGGATCTCTCGGTTCGAGAAATAAGAGGATCGAACCATTTCTTCTGACTCTTTTTCACATTCGATAAATGTTGGTTGATCATATATTTCATTATAGTTATATGATTCAGAGTATCATTTCCTATTTGATCCCTTTGAATTCCATATTCGAAGTTGCGATCGGATCTATTCATTAAAAAGAATCTATTCGATAGATTTCTTATGTACCCATAGGTGCTATATTGGATTTGAATCAGATTTCGGATCAATCTATATTGATTGACTGCCTCCATTATGTTGTTGCTAGCAAATACCACTATTTTGGGTTTTGGATCTTCCAAACCATTCCTGCAGGAGATCCGGACCCATTTTTTTCTGATCCTTCGATAAAAAGATTCATTCTCTTCATCAAAAATATGAGGTAGAACCAATAAAGAGTTCTTTTTCGATTCATCCCTGGAGTTGAATACCTCATTCAAGAATTTTTTTTGATCCAACCCGTAGGAATCAATAGAAAAGGCAAATCCCTTATGATACACCGGATCAGGCTCGGTTATTGATAGAGTGAATAGATCTGCCATTTCTTGAAATCTCTCTTCTGATTCAAAATCGTGGTGCAACGTGTATCTCCCTTTGTTCCGGTCATGGAATAGATGGAATAAATCACAAAATGGGTTTTTGTTCAAGAATGAGATCTTATTAGAACTGTCCATATCCGGTTCATCCTTCGGAACCATATCACATCCCCGATCTGATGAAATAGGATGAATTGAGACGGTATTTTGTAAATACGTAATTATCTTGAATATATCAACCATTTCTTTCTTTTCCGATCGCCTGGAAGGGACAAAAGAAAAAACATCTTGTTGTTTCTTCAACAATTTCTGATCTCTAGTGAACCTCTCAGTAGCATTCGAAACCAGATGAAGTTCTGACCATCTGTCGGAGAAAAAAGAACGAATTGATCTTGTAGGATTCCCAAGAAATTCTTCGATTTTTTCCGGAAACAGATGATTATTCATCTGCTTTTCACGTTCCGTGAATAGCCGGGACATTGAGGAATATCCAGAAGGGTATTTCGGGAATCGATCTGATTCTATCTCTGTTCGTTCCGTTTGAAGAGAGGAAGGATCCCAAAGAATCAATCTTTCTTTTAGTTGCTGAATCTCTGTTTGATTGATCAATGTGTGATATTCCGAATCCTCATTCCTAATGGAATCGAAATGATCTCTGGATTGATCAGAAGATCCTTTCAATTGGCTAGAATCCGTTACTTGAACGAAAATAGATCTTGTGGAATCATATTGAATATTTGACGATACATTCCGTACCTTGCTAAAAAACCGATCCTTGTTTACCAACCACATATTGTCTAACCAAATCAAATTCTCTCTCGATACGTTCCTCAAAAAATCCGATTCGTGCTGATTCTTCCCCCAACTAACGAAGAGATCTTGGTGGAATTGCCACATATGAAATTGAGCACAATTTTGCAAAGAAATATCCCACTTGTTTCTCGAGAAGAGATGGGAAACATGCTCAATATCATTTGATGGAATAGTTGCCTCAGCTCCTTGTTGTTTGAGGAAACCCTCCACTTCAATTGGTCTTTTTTCACGAAAAGCAGACATGAGATAACAAATCAAGTGTTTCGCTAAGATTTCGAATAGCTGTCCCGAATTCAAATTGATTATGTTTCGCTTCTTCCTCGGAGAAACACGATCAAACAATTCCCAACCATGGTCCTTGCGGATCGGATCATCCATATAGGATACAAAAAGAAACTCCAGATATTTGATATCTTTCTCTTTGAATGAGATCTCAATTCCAGCTACTGTTTCATTAGATATCTTACAACTAGAATCCCTCTTTTTTCCGATCCAGTTCCTCCACCACCGCGAACCCCAGTTAGATTCAGGCATGATACACTTTTTAGTTATTGGGAGGACCCAAGTACTCTCTTTCGGATCCATGAAACAACTCTCAGAGATCTTTTTCCCTTTTGGAAGATACAGGAGCGAAACAATCAACCTATTGATATTGGGAGACCAAAAAGATTCTTCCAATGTATCATTTCTGGGTCCAATGGAATTCATAGGTATAGGAAGAAGCCCCATCAAATAGAGATTTTTTCTTTCGACCATATTTCGATTGTTAATACGATATATAAGGACCGCTACTACAAGCAGTACTACACCTTTGATCGTGAAAGTGAAATATCGATTGCTTGTTGAACCCTGTGAATCACGTGAAAGCAGGACACTCCAAGTTTGGGGGCCAAGGAGTTTCACAAAACGTTCTTGGTGGAAAAAAATGTGAGTGAAAGACACCACTGAATCGAATTTGGTCCATGAATCTAAGAAATAGCGAGAATTCTTGATCTCTCTCAATATCTCTCTCAATTCCAAAATACAGGATTTGAATTGATGCCGTTTCATTGATTTCTCCTAAACGAAAGATTATATTTCAATTGAAATCCACTTACACAAAGACAGCCCCCGTTGATGACGAGTCTCCGCGAAGCATCCATGGCTGAATGGTTAAAGCGCCCAACTCATAATTGGCAAATTCGTAGGTTCAATTCCTGCTGGATGCACGCGAATTGGAACGTTCAATAATAGAATTGGCTCCGTATCAACGGAATCTCATCATCCATAGATAACTAATTGGTATATTCATACTATAAGAATAAGATAGAAACGGTAGAAACGGTAAGAATTCTAATTCTTATAGATACTGGAACTCATAGGGAAGAAAATGGATTTATGGATGGAATCAAATATGCAGTATTTACAGAAAAAAGTATTCGGTTATTGGGGAACAATCAATATACTTCTAATGTCGAATCAGGATCAACTAGGACAGAAATAAAGCATTGGATCGAACTCTTCTTTGGTGTCAAGGTAGTAGCTATGAATAGCCATCGACTCCCGGGAAAGGGTAGAAGAATGGGACCTATTATGCGACATACAATGCATTACAGACGTATGATCATTACGCTTCAACCGGGTTATTCTATTCCACCTCTTATAGAGAAAAGAACTTAAATAAAAAAAAATAAATACTTAATAACATGGCCATACATTTATACAAAACTTCTACCCCTAGCACACGCAAAGGAGCCGTAGACAGTCAAGCGAAATCCAATCCACGAACAAATTTGATCTATGGACAGCATCGTTGTGGTAAAGGTCGTAATGCCAGAGGAATCATTACCGCAAGGCATAGAGGGGGAGGTCATAAGCGTCTATACCGTAAAATCGATTTTCGACGGAATGCAAAAGACATATCTGGTAGAATCGTAACCATAGAATACGACCCTAATCGAAATGCATACATTTGTCTCATACACTATGGGGATGGTGAGAAGAGATATATTTTACATCCCAGAGGGGCTATAATTGGAGATACCATTGTTTCTGGTACAGAAGTTCCTATATCAATGGGAAATGCCCTACCTTTGAGTGCGGTTTGAACTATTGATTTACGTAATTGGAAGTAACCAATTAGGTTTACGACAAAACCTAGAAATCGATCACTGATCCAATTTGAGTACCTCTACGGGATAGACCTCAACAGAAAACTGAAGAGTAACGGCAGCAGGTGATTGAGTTCAGTGGTTCCTCATATAAAATTATTGACTCTAGAGATATGGTAATATGGAGAAGACAAAATTGTTTGAAGCACGGATAGAACCGGAAGCGCCCCTTGTTTCAAAGAGAGGAGGATGGGTTATTCACATTTCATTTGATGGTCAGAGGCGAATTGAAAGCTAAGCAGTGGTAATTCTAAAGATCCCCCGGGGGAAAAATAGAGATGTCTCCTACGTTACCCGTAATATGTGGAATGGAAGTATCGACGTAATTTCATAGAGTCATTCGGTCTGAGTGCTACATGAAGAACATAAGCCAGATGACGGAATGGGGAGACCTAGGATGTAGAAGATCGTAGCATGAGTGATTCGGCAGATTTGGATTCCTATATATCCACTCATGTGGTACTTCATCATACGATTCATATAAGATCCATCTGTCTAGATATCATCATCTACATCCAGAAAGCCGTATGCTTTGGAAGAAGCTTGTACAGTTTGGGAAGGGGTTTTGATTGATCAAAAAGAAGAATCTACTTCAACCGATATGCCCTTAGGCACGGCCATACATAACATAGAAATAACACTTGGAAAGGGTGGACAATTAGCTAGAGCAGCAGGTGCTGTAGCGAAACTGATTGCAAAAGAGGGTAAATCGGCCACATTAAGATTACCATCTGGAGAGGTTCGTTTGATATCCAAAAACTGCTCAGCAACAGTCGGACAAGTGGGTAATGTCGGGGCGAACCAGAAAAGTTTGGGTAGAGCCGGATCTAAATGTTGGCTAGGTAAGCGTCCTGTAGTAAGAGGAGTAGTTATGAACCCTGTAGACCATCCCCATGGAGGTGGTGAAGGGAGGGCCCCGATTGGTAGAAAAAAACCCACAACTCCTTGGGGTTATCCCGCGCTTGGAAGAAGGAGTAGGAAAAGGAATAAATATAGTGATATTTTTATTCTTCGTCGCCGTAAATAGAAAGAGAAAGAAAAAATAATGAATGATGTAAAATTAAATCAAATTGGTTTTTTCGTCTTCACAAAATGAAAAAATGAAAAGAAGGGGGAGTAATCACTTGTGGCCCGTTCATCTAAAAAAAATCCTTTTGTGGCTAATCACTTATTAAGTAAAATTGAGAAGCTCAACAAGGCAGAGGAAAGAAGTATAATAGTAACTTGGTCCCGAGCATCGACCATTATATTTGCAATGGTCGGTCATACAATTGCTGTTCATAACGGAAAGGAGCATTTACCTATTTATATAACGGAGCGTATGGTGGGTCACAAATTGGGAGAATTCGCGCCTACTCTGACTTTCCGGGGACACGCGAGAAACGATAATAGATCTCGGCGATAATGATAATATTAATATAGTTAATGTATTAATGTAATCAAAAGTTAAATAAGTGCTCTCATGATTTATTCTTATTTTTATTGGTGTGTGTGAGGTAAAACCCTATGACTATGATAAAGAAGACCTCGGGTACAGAAATACGAGCTTTAGCTCGACATATAGGTATGTCTGCTCAAAAAGCACGAAGGGTAATTGATCAAATTCGCGGTTGCTCCTATGAGCAAACACTTATGATACTGGAACTCATGCCTTATCGAGCATGTTACCCCATTTTCAAATTAGTTTATTCCGCAGCAGCAAATGCTAGTCACAATAGGGGTTTGAAAGAAGCTGATTTATTTATTAGTAAAGCCGAAGTCAACGAAGGTGTTATCGTCAAAAGGTTAAAACCGCGAGCTCGGGGACGTAGTTACCCAATAAAAAGACCCACCTGTCATATAACTATTGTATTGAGCGAAAGACCTAACTTCAATTTAAAAAATATTTGATTTTCAAAACATGACTTTTAGTTTAGAAAGAGAATATTGGTAGGTAGATATGGGACAGAAAATAAATCCACTTGGTTTCAGACTTGGTACAACCCAAAGTCATCGTTCCTTTTGGTTCGCACAACCAAAAAATTATTCCAAAGGTCTCCAGGAAGATGAAAAAATACGGGATTGTATCAAGAATTATGTACAAAAACATATGAGAATATCCTCAGGTTTTGAAGGAATTGCACGTATAGATATTAAAAAAAGAATCGATTTGATCCAAGTCATAATTCATATTGGATTCGCCAATATGTTAATAGAGGGTCGAGCCCGAGGAATCGAAGAATTACAGACTAATGTACAAAAAAGCTTTCATTCTGTGAACCGAAGACTCAACATTGCTATCGCAAGAGTTGCAAGACCTTACGGGCAACCTAATATTCTTGCAGAATATATCGCTCTGCAATTAAAGAATAGAGTTTCCTTTAGAAAGGCAATGAAAAAAGCTATTGAATTAGCTGAACAAGCGGATGCAAAGGGAATTCAGGTACAAATTGCAGGACGTCTCAATGGAAACGAAATTGCCCGCGTTGAATGGATTAGAGAAGGTAGGGTTCCCCTACAGACCATTCGAGTGAAAATTGATTATTGTTCCTATCCAGTTCGAACTATCTATGGAGTATTAGGGATAAAAATTTGGATATTTTTGGATGAAGAGTAATGGCTCCTTTTCTTGCGATTCTATTCATGGATACTTATCCATGGACAGGGCAAAAAACTCAATTTAGTTTAGGTCTTTTTCCGTTTAGTCAAAACGGATCAATTATATATGTTTGAATAACAATTCGATTTACCACTTTGATATGATAGAATTGCTATGCTTAGTGTGTGACTCGTTGGGACTAAAAGAAAGAATTGGACCCTACCTAATATAAATATAAATTAATAACCAGCTCATTGCTTCGTATTCTCAAGATCCAAGGAATCGGTCATTATATGAGATAATAATCATATATTTGTAGCAACTGAAATCCTTTTTCAATAAAGTAAAAATGAATCTTGATTGATTGTGTAAGTTGTGAAACCAAAATAGAGGGATGCGGATGAATGGAAGGATGAGAGAAAGAGAGAAGGGGAAAAGAAATGATATATTATTCCAATATGTATGGTCTATGAATCATCTTAGAAAGGGCAATGTGATAAGGCATCATATACTATAATATAATTCAATTCATCTATAATTGAGATAGATTTCAAAAAATAAAGAGCATTGAGTCGATAGAGACTGAGGAGATTGACTCAGGGACAGATTAAATTAGAAGCTCCATTGCAGAATTCAGACCTCGACATTAATGGAGGAGAAGCTATGGGAACGACGGAACCTGTGACTGCGGAGGATTCGATTGAAAACGAATCCTAATGATTCACTGGACGGGATGGCGGAACGCGCCGGGAACGAACTGATTTCTTCGAAGAGGTTATGGAGCGACCCTACGAATAAAGCAGATAAATATAAAAGAGTAAATATTCGCCCGCGAAATTTCATCCATTAAATAATCCTAATATTATTTATTGTTTATTTATCGTTTCATTCGCGAGGAGCTGGATGAGAAGAAACTCTCATGTCCGGTTCTGTAGTAGAGATGGAATTGAGACACTACCATCAACTATAACCCCAAAAGAACCAGGTTTCGTAAACAACATAGAGGAAGAATGAAAGGAGTATCTTATCGGGGCAATCGTATTTGTTTCGGTAAATATGCGCTTCAGGCACTTGAACCCGCTTGGATCACATCTAGACAAATAGAAGCAGGGCGCCGCGCAATGACACGATATGCCCGTCGTGGCGGAAAAATATGGGTACGTATATTCCCCGACAAACCCGTTACACTAAGACCCGCGGAAACACGTATGGGTTCGGGGAAGGGATCTCCTGAATATTGGGTATCCGTCGTTAAACCGGATCGAATACTTTATGAAATGGGCGGAGTATCAGAAACCGTAGCCAGAGCCGCTATGGAAATAGCGGCGCGCAAAATGCCTATACGAACAAAATTCGTTATTGCGGAATAGGGATATCGGACCAAAGGGATATTTATGAATGATGAAAAATATAATCTATAATCGCTGGTTTACTTATTTCTGGACAGAAAATTTTCTTTTCCCCCTCGCCTCTTGCATTGAAAGAACTCAAATAAAAGAAAGATGATTCAACCTCAGACCTTTTTGAATGTAGCGGACAACAGCGGAGCTCGAAAATTGATGTGTATTCGAATCATAGGAGCTAGTAATTACCGATATGCTCATATCGGTGACGTTATTGTTGCTGTAATCAAAGAAGCAGTGCCAAATATGCCCCTGGAAAGATCAGAAGTAATCAGAGCTGTAATTGTACGTACATGTAAAGAACTCAAGCGCGACAACGGTATGATAATCCGGTATGATGACAATGCAGCAGTTGTCATTGATCAAGAAGGAAATCCAAAAGGCACCCGAGTTTTTGGTTCGATTGCTCGTGAATTGAGACAGTTAAATTTCACTAAGATAGTCTCATTAGCTCCCGAAGTATTATAAATAATGAACGCTAGTAGACGAGACAATGGGTAGTAGGGTCTTTGAAATGGATAAATTAGTAGATTATGTCTCAGGCATATACCTTTAATGAAAAATAAAAAAAGAAACATGTTGATTATATCAAAGCAAAAAAAAAATGATAGTTCGTCATGGGTAGAGACACTATTGCCGATATAATAACTTATATAAGAAATGCTGACATGGATAAAAAAGGAACAGTTCGAATACCATCCACTAATATTACCGAAAACATTGTGAAAATACTTCTACGAGAGGGTTTTATCGAAAATGTTAGGAAGCACCGGGAAAACAACAAGGATTTCTTGGTTTTAACCCTACGACATAGAAGAAATAGGAAAAGAGCACATAGAAATATTTTAAAGCGTATCAGCAGACCAGGTCTGCGAATCTATTCCAACTCTCAACGAATTCCTAGGATTTCAGGCGGGATAGGGGTTGTAATTCTTTCTACTTCTAGGGGTATAATGACAGATCGAGAAGCTCGACTAGAAAGAATTGGAGGAGAAATTTTGTTTTATATATGGTGAGGTGATCCATCTGGTATACGAATTTGATACGTAACTTCCTATTTATGAAAAAGAGAGTAGAGGTGGGTTGTCTAATGTCACTCCTCCTACATTAGTTAATACTTCAAGGAGGTTACCTGGAATGAAAGAACAAAAATTGATCCATGAAGGTTTAATTACTGAATCACTTCCCAATGGCATGTTCTGGGTTCGCTTAGATAACGAAGACCTGGTTCTAGGTTATGTTTCAGGGCGGATACGACGTAGTTTTATACGAATACTACCAGGAGATAGAGTAAAAATAGAAGTCAGCCGTTATGATTCAACAAGGGGACGTATAATTTATAGACTTCGCAATAAAGATTCAAACGATTAGGTATTTAAATTTTCATGGGGATAAATTTTAAGGCTCAAACACTAACTTAAGGTGAATTAAAGAAAAGAGACTTATTTTCTTTCAAAGAGTAGATTCGGAATTAAGGAACAACAAATATGAAAATAAGAGCTTCTGTTCGTAAGATTTGTGAAAAATGTCGACTGATCCGTAGGCGAGGACGAATTATAGTAATTTGTTCTAATCCGAAACATAAACAGAGACAGGGATAATATTTATAAAAAAAAAAGAACTTCACTTTCTAAGAGACCTAATGTACAAATAAATAAAGAATTTGTTTTCACATGAAATGGATATATCCGTATATCTCTGACTCATATTTATGAGATGGCAAATAGAATATGACAAAACCTATACCAAGAATTGGTTCACGTAGAAATAGCCGTATTAGTTCACGTAAGAGTGGGTGTAGAACACCAATAGGAGTTATTCATGTTCAAGCGAGTTTCAACAATACTATTGTTACTGTTACAGACCCACAAGGTCGGGTCGTTTCTTGGTCTTCTGCGGGTACCTGTGGATTCAAGGGCACAAGAAGGGGTACCCCATTTGCTGCTCAAACCGCAGCAGGAAATGCTATTCGTGCGGTAGTAGACCAGGGTATGCAACGAGCAGAAGTCATGATAAAGGGTCCCGGTCTCGGGAGAGATGCAGCATTACGAGCGATTCGTAGAAGTGGTATACTATTAAATTTTGTACGTGACGTAACCCCTATGCCGCATAATGGATGTAGACCGCCAAAAAAAAGGCGCGTTTAGAAATAAAAATGGAAAAGATTCCAATCCAAGAGAAATAAATAATTAAATGATCTCATCAAATAATATTATATTAGTATGGTTCGGGAGGAAGTACCAGTATCCACTCGGACGCTACAGTGGAAGTGTGTTGAATCAAGAGCAGACAGCAAACGCCTTTATTATGGTCGTTTCGTTTTATCCCCACTTATGAAGGGTCAAGCCGATACAATCGGTATCGCGATGCGAAGGGCTTTACTTGGAGAACTAGAAGGAACATGTATTACGCGCGCAAAATCTGATAAGGTACCACATGAATATTCTACGATAGTAGGTATTGAAGAATCAGTCCATGAAATTTTAATGAATTTGAAAAAAATTGTATTTAGAAGTGATCTGTACGGAACTCTCGACGCATCTATCTATGTCAGGGGCCCTAGACACGTAACTGCTCAAGATATCATCTCACCACCTTCTGTAGAAATAGTTGATACTACACAGCATATAGCTGTCCTAACGGAACCGGTTGATTTGTGCATTGAATTAAAAATTGAGAGGGGTCGTGGATATTGTACGAGAACCCCAAATAACTATCAAGACGGAAGCTATCCTATAGATGCTGTATCCATGCCTGTTCGAAATGCGAATCATAGTATTCATTCTTATGGGAATGGGAATGAGAAACAAGAGATACTTTTTCTTGAAATATGGACGAATGGAAGTTTAACTCCTAAGGAAGCGCTTTATGAAGCTTCTCGTAATTTGATCGATTTATTTATTCCTTTTTTACATGCGGAGGAACAGGACATAAATAGAAATATGGAGGACAATCAAAAAAGGGCTAGTGTGCCCTTTTTTACCTTTGATGATGGATTGGATAATATGAAAAGAGAAATCATATTGAAACGTATTTTTATTGATCAATTAGAATTGCCTCCTAGGACTTATAACTGTCTCAAAAGGTCTAATATACATACATTGCTGGACCTTTTGAGTAAAAGTCAAGAAGATCTTATGAGAATTGAGCATTTTCGCGTAGAAGACGTAAAACAAATATTCGACATTCTACAGAAGGGTTTCACAATCGACTTGCTTAAAAATTCAACTCAGTTTGAATCCCGTTGAAATTTTTTTTTCATTTCGAATGAAAGCACGAAATGAAAAAATTATAAATGAAAGACTATTTATTAACTAGAAAATAATGAAATAAAATTTCTATTATTTTCTTATCTTTATCTTATTTCTTATTTTTTATAACTAAACTAACTATAAAATTATACTATAATTATTCTTCCTATATATTACAAATTATTATTCAATTCGAATTGAATAATAATTTGTAATATATAATCAATATACACACTAAAATATACACACTAACGAAAAAAGAAGAAACAAAAACAAAGTCTGTTTTGAATCTTCAGCATAGTCTGTATTCGTGGATTCTTCAGAATAGATCTATAATCAAATGAAAGAGATGTATCTAGGAGGATAAACTTTGAAGTATGCCTAACTAGATACATACGTAATATCCCGCCTTACCTTAGTATTTCAAGATCTATTTTAATTTGAAAAAGACCTAAAGTTAGAGACTTATCAATAGGTAATGTTGCTCCAATACCTAACCAAAGGGCTACTGCCGTACCAATCAAAAAGACTGTTGTAGCTACTGGGCGACGGAATGGATTTTGGAATTTATTAACATTTTCCAAAAAGGGTACTGTCAATAATCCCGCTGGTACCGAAACCATTAAAAGAACACCCAATAACTTATTGGGTACTGTACGGAGTATTTGAAATACGGGAAAGAAGTACCATTCGGGTAATATTTCCAAAGGAGTTGCAAATGGATCTGCCGGTTCACCAATCATTGATGGCTCTAGAACCGCTAGACCTACGTTACATGCAATAGTACCTAGAATTACTACGGGAAAAATATATAAAAGATCATTAGGCCATGCCGGTTCCCCATAATAATTATGTCCCATCCCCTTAGCCAATTTTGCTCTTAATACAGGATCATTCAAGTCGGGTTTCTTTGTTATTGGGATAGGTGAATTCTTATGGATCCATCCCCCGAAAGAACCGGACATGATGATTTTTCATCATCCAGCTCGAGCAATAATCAAAGGAATGAAATGGATTCATATAAAATCCATATGCCATCCAGGAAACTATGTTCGTACAAATAAATGCTCAATACCCAAGTAGGCTTACATCGATCATGATCAAATGCTTTTTGGATTGTCTCATACCTTGTAATTGATGCACAATATTGTTTTTTAGAGTCTTCTTACGTACAAAGGATTTACTTGTTACTAATAAAGTCTAGCCTCGATTCTTCCTTAGATCCCGTGTTTCACTCCGATAGTATCATAGATCGGGGTCGATGCAGGGGAAATGAATGCATTCCCTACTATAAGTTAAATAAATGGAAGTGGAATAGATAGAACATAATCTGGATCATGCCACATCACTTATTCTACTAGATCTTACGAAGCCTATTCATGCATGACATGATTCGGGTCTGATCATAGAAAAGATTCTCCTCAAAGGAACCAGCCTATCCTCTTGCTCCGCAGGGGGGGCGGCGGTTGGAACAGAGACACATTTGTTTATGATTCCAACTGTGGCAGATATATATCTGCATGGA